>NC_074721.1:33565675-33743175 GCF_947242115.1 Biomphalaria glabrata
ATCTTCTATCATGTATTGCAGTCAGTGATCGTCTAAGATCATCATCTATCATGTATTGCAGGCAGTGATCGTCTAAGATCATCTTCTATAATGTAGTGCAGGCAGTGATCGTCTAAGATCATCTTCTATAATGTAGTGCAGGCAGTGATCGTCTAAGATCATCATCTATCATGTATTGCAGGCAGTGATCGTCTAAGATCATCATCTATCATGTAGTGCAGGCACTGATCGTCTAAGATCATCATCTATCATGTATTGCAGGCAGTGATCGTCTAAGATCATCATCTATCATGTAGTGCAGGCAGTGATCGTCTAAGATGATCATCTATCATGTAGTGCAGGCAGTGATCGTCTAAGATCATCATCTATCATGTAGTGCAGGCAGTGATCGTCTAAGATCATCATCTATCATGTAGTGCAGGCAGTGATCGTCTAAGATCATCATCTATCATGTAGTGCAGGCAGTGATCGTCTAAGATCATCATCTATCATGTAGTGCAGGCAGTGATCGTCTAAGATCATCATCTATCATGTAGTGCAGGCAGTGATCGTCTAAGATCATCTTCTAGAATGTAGTGCAGGCAGTGATCGTCTAAGATCATCATCTATCATGTAGTGCAGGCAGTGATCGTCTAAGATCATCATCTATCATGTAGTGCAGGCAGTGATCGTCTAAGATCATCTTCTAGAATGTAGTGCAGGCAGTGATCGTCTAAGATCATCTTCTAGAATGTAGTGCAGGCAGTGATCGTCTAAGATCATCATCTATCTTGTAGTGCAGGCCATGATCGTCTAAGATCATCATCTATCTTGTAGTGCAGGCAGTGATCGTCTAAGATCATCATCTATCTTGTAGTGCAGGCCGTGATCGTCTAAGATCATCATCTATCTTGTAGTGCAGGCAGTGATCGTCTAAGATCATCATCTATCTTGTAGTGCAGGCAGTGATCGTCTAAGATCATCATCTATCTTGTAGTGCAGGCAGTGATCGTCTAAGATCATCATCTATCTTGTAGTGCAGGCAGTGATCGTCTAAGATCATCTATCATGTATGAAGTGTTACAAAACACCAAAAAAACATTGGAAAGTCCAGAAGAATCACGTTAGCGGAGACGTATCGGAAAAGTTTCTTCAAAAAAAAATTGTAAAAAGCAGTGTTGAGTCTACCTTGTTGCAAACGCCCCTGGGGTTGGGGGACGCCAAAGTTTGAGGAACGCTGCACAGGATAAAGTTAATAAGGTAACAATGTACCAATTTCTGATTGACTTTGTTTCATCTACGTCTGCTTTAACAACTCCTTATTCGTTACATGTTTTGTGATCTGCTTATTTGATTAGTTTAGAGTTAGACTAGTAGGCCTACTCACGACATCGTAAGTTACCTAAACATGTAAGTCTAAACTCTACCCTGAACACAGAGTGTTTGAACTGACTCTCAACACTAACATCCCAGAAGGCCAGACCTACCAAACCTACCGTCAACTTGACAGGATTGCCCTGGTAAAGGTTTTTGTGTGAGCTGTTCATGGTATTTCTGACATATCTCGGTGAGTTCTCGGGAGAATGAAACTGCCTCTGATCGTCTTCCGTGAAGAGTTTCTGGTAGCCAGCGTTGTGGTGTGCTTGCTGAGAGACGACAGTGAGTGGGAATTGGTTTGAATCCCAACAAGGTTATTAAATGAACAAACACACAAAAAAGACTTCATCTGAATAATAATAAAAATAATATAGCCTACATAGAGCTACACAATTTTGCATTTGAAAGCAATAAGAATATTTTGGATTACTTTGATTTAGGATTATAGGTCAATAATTGGAAAAGAAGCCGTCTCGATGACCGGGCAAGAATTTTTTTTTACTTTTACAGGTCAGTCATTATAATTGTCAATGTGTACGTATTAAAGTAAAAAAATATCGTTTTATTACAAAGCTAATATCAAATCACTCTATCTGTCTATCTGTCTGGTAATATGTTTGATCATTTTTTTTCTGCCACTTTACATTCTCGGATCAAGCCGACATTCCGCATGATTATTTATAGTCGATAATACGAATCGATCCAAAAATTGACCACTGATTTAATTAATTAGTAGTAATTAATTCATCTTTTTATATAACAGAAAGGAAGCTAAGTCCTGCCATCTTAATATAAATGGCAGTAATTAAGGGTTCTTTCCCTTAAATAAGCAGTATTCCTTTTTTTTAATTGTTTTGTTTGTTTAGTAAAACTGGGTCAGGTAACTGTGTTAATCTGAGTCAATAGCAACAATCCAAGTAGATTCCACTTGATTTATTAACATCTCAGTATGATTTTGAATCCATATTTCGTAGCTAAAATTGCATTTAGATCAAACATTTACTGGTATTGACACTTACCTCTACCAATTCAAAAGAACCCAGGCCAGTGGGTGGATTACTGGAGTAGGAGGGATACACAACAGGCTCTTCCTGGATTTAAGACAGAGCAAAATGAAATATTGTTATAGAACAATCATCTCTTAATAATAAAACTGAGTCTAAAAGAAAAGTGCACAGACATTATTGATGTAACAGGTTCATGCTAAATGCAATTTCCAGTATACAATGGAGATTTTCATATATGGCGGAAAAAAACTATAAATAGCAAGCCTTTTGGTGTATCCGGTGTGCAGTACAAAGTGTTGATAAACTAGAACGTATTTAAAAATAAACGAAAAGGCAACTAACTAGCGGGAACAAAGGAGAATTGATGCAAAGATTAACTGTCAAGCCTCAAGATATTGTTAGAATAGAGTTCAGATCTTTTGTGTTTAGTTGGCAGCTGTGAAGCGACCTTGACATTGTTTAGTTGAACTTGGAAATCTCCAACGTTATATGATCAATAAAACCTACACACCGAATGTTGTTTAAACAAAAGGTTCGATAGACTGTCTATGTCCTTCAAATATAGGTATACAGTCCTCCCAAAGCAACAATACCGATAAGCGACCATTGATCGACTGAAACAATGTGCATGAAATAGCTGCAAATTTTCTGGTTTGATTACACATTGCAGAAAGTCATTTGTTAAACAAAGAACTCAGGAAAATGTTTTTTTTGCCTAGAGCGATGTAAGGCAGGTCGGCATCAGTAGTGCCCTCTCAATGGTAACAATAATCTTGAAAAGTAAATCTTAAATATACTCATGGTCCACAAGATGCTCAAGTTGTCATTATCACAATACACGGGCTACGCTACCCAGACGCTACGTGGCGCCCAGGTGGAATTTGTCGTTACAGGAGGCGACTAGGCAAAAAGGGTAACAAAACAAGACACCTGTTGGGGTACCTAGGATTGCGATGGTGGGGGATTGTAAGAGAGCCATGTTATGACTCACACGCCTTTCCTGAAGGGGCCCCGCCACTGTGGTGCATTAAAAGAAAATAGACGGAATTCTCTTTTGTGCTTGGCATTCGACCTCGTCTCTAGTCACGAACGACTAAAAGCTCGAGCCACCGGTAACATAGATATGAACTAAATACATTTCTTCGGTTGTCTCCCCAGAAAGAACAATGGTTCAGATAGGTCGGAGGAATGGCGCTTTCGTTGTCAATTTCAAGAGTCTATGAATTAACTCTCTCAACAATTACAAAAAATTAGTATTACACAAATTTAGATTGTTTTTAAAGTCAATTTTCATAATTGTTTAATTAATTTCCAAAAGCCTACGTCTTAATGATAATAATAATAATATTATTTTAAATTTAAATTCTCAGAGGATTTCTTGAGGTGCCAACGTTTTTGTTTCTCCATTTTGAAGCCTACATTAAAAAAAAAATTGCGAGATTGAGGAATTGATCTCTTACCGTTGCAGTTCTTGCCGTGGCGTTGCTGCTGGACTGCCCGTTGGCCTGGTCAGGGTAAAACAAGGCATTGTTCAAGTTGACCTTCTTCCTTATCACCTGGTGTTTAGGAGCTCCCCCGCCAAACATGCCCCACGACGTGTCCATGTTTTGAAAATGCTGAAAACGAAATGGGACAGTTATAGGCCAACAAATATTGATCCAAAACAAAATGGGACAGTTATAGGCCAACAAATATTGATCCCAAAACAAAATGTAGATTCTTTCTTTTTGTCAGTTAGTGGAAAAGTTAAGGAATAAAAAATGGATGGTACAGGTTATAGCACACACGAATCAAGACTTGTAGAGACCTTTGATCTTAAACTTAAACGCCTTAGATGTAAAGTTATTGAAACTAAAACCAAAATTCCCGACTCGAGCAGAGTTGAGTTTGCTGAGCTAAAAACGGCAGCACAGAAGCCTTCTCCCAGATAGCCACTCTTCCATCCCACACTGGTCAACAAAAGAGATTGGACCAAGCTGTACAACATGAAGAATGCACTATATCAAAGCAATTTAAAAAAAAAAAGATTACTAACAAGCAAATGTTACAGAAAGAAAAGGAAGTTCTCTGTAAAGATCTATATGCGTAAGGTCATAACTAACAAGCAACCATGCTTGTGACGGACTACTAACAAGGCATTCTCAAAGCATCCCTGAGACTCAGCTTCAATAGAACATCAGGACTCCGCAAAGTAAGTACGCCTGGGGGCGCTAGAATCGCTGAATAGACCATAAAAGCAACAAACCAAAATAAATACACTATCCATACAGGCTCCAGCTACAATAAAAGAATAAGCAACGTGTATTGTAGGATAGTTTAAATATAAAAAATGCGTCCTTGAGCTTAGTGGCAGTCACGTGATACACACAAGTATGACGTATAGGGCAGAAAATAAAAATTGAGTACAGTGCTTACTTTCTGTGGTGTACACATTATAGATTTAGTAGATTGAAAGCACATTAGTATCCAAGCCAATAAGCCATCTCCATTGGACATGACATTTGAGGTTAAGAGGAACACCTTTGGTGTGAAATAAACAGTGTTCAAAAACGTTTGCAAGGAGGTCTCTTGAGTAATCAGTTGTGGTCCTTTATAGTTCGCTAAGTATAATAAAGTAATTTTTAAAAAGAAGTCTATAACTGTGACATCCTAAACAAAGCCACCACAGATGGTATACTCGGCTTGTAGCTTAGCATTCCGTGCTCAGACCGAGACCGATGGTTATACTAGGCCTCAACAATGACCCTGTGACGTTGCAACCTGTGGGAAGTGGAGACCGATAGCTCGTTGTCACGTCGGACAGACCTGTGACATGGCAAAGTGCTACTGGTCTTCACTGCCCACAGTTTGTGACGTTGCAGATCAGTGTTAAGGCGTTCTTTGACAATTGGTCTGGCTCAGACACGCCTCATCAACCACTAATAAACAAAAAAGAATCCAGAGTTAAGCCGTCAGCCGAGACCATTTGCTATAGAAGACCGCAACGTCACAGCCTGTGGCTCTCTGCCACACCGTACAGACATGCGACGTTGCAACGAGCTATTGGTCTAAACTGCCCACAGGTTGTGACGTTGCAGGTCAGTGTTCAGGCCTTCTGTAACGAATGGTCTCGCGTCAGCCCATGGGATGAGAGAAGTGGTCATCATTAACTGACCAGACTATCAGAAAAAGTTTGTTAGAAACTTCTAGCTCTACCCTGCACGTACTGCGTTTGATTCTTGTCTCTCTTTAAACTTGTCCAGCAACTTCTGGTACTGCCTCTCTTCCGCCATTCGGACTAGCTCGTCGTGGTACTGCTTCTTTTCGTTGACTGGTTTAGGCTGGTAGTTGGTTTTCTGAAGATAGAAGAGCTAGTCTATATAGCAAGTGTCTTGGTGTGTGTATCAGCGGAGGGCGCGTGTCTAGAAAATGTTATCACTGAACCGAAAGAAGAATAAATGGTCATCTTTTTATGTAAATAAAATTTTGTGTGAGTTTCGATTAACTCTTTCATTGCGAAATATTTTGATCGAAACGAGTTTTCCTAAAACGAACAAAAACCTGCAGGGTGGTTAGAGTTACTAAAACTAACCTTATTTATATATATTTTAAAATTTACCATATTTGATTTCATTGTAAAAGAAAATATGTCTACACCAGCAGCGCTAGCGAAGTCACTCCCTGAGAGTAACCCAGCACTGAAAGAGTTGAAAAAATTTTTTACATGCAGCAGCAAGAGCAGCAAGTCATTATTGTACCTTTATAGCACGTCTCCAAAAGCCCCTATGGTATATATTCTGTGAGCTATTGGTACATCACTTGTGTGAAGTTTTGGGGAGGAAGTATCTAAGAGAAGTTTTCTTGCTGGCTTTAGGCGCGCATCAAACACAGTTACACAGCTCACAGTCAAATCTCACATAAATAAAAATAAATCCTACACTACATCGGGATTGCAGTGGCTTTAGATAGTGACAGTGTAAAAACGAAAAGTACAGTTCCCTTTTCAGACCTAGTGGTCAATAGGGCAGATGATGTAAAGGTCATCTGTCTCTGTGGCCTACGGTTAACGAGTGTGTTATGTAGCTAGCACAACGACCAATCGCCTTTACTTTTCCCCAACTAATGTCAGGAACCCATTAGATTTGGGTGGACTCAGAGGCGACCGAAGATCCCGAAATTAAGTGACAGTGTTAATAACTAATAAAAAATATTTTCAAACGAAACCATAGAAAGAACTACATATTTGGTCTCATGGTTATTTTTAGTTACATCTGGCATCCTAAACTTCTTGTTCTATGTCACATCAGAGTTGAGCTTACCGTTTTGACCACATCTGTGTGGGGCAGGTGTTGCTGTGCTATGTACCCTGTGACTTCATCTCTCCGGGGCTTACCAACACGCCCTGCAGTCATTAGCTCAGCCATCTCGACTTGCTGTATAGAATGATTGATGACATGGTAATTAGCATATGATATGGTCATCATCTGGTATCTTTTGTTTTTTCACAAATCAAGAGAGAATAGAATGTTAAACTTTCCAAACACAAATACCGCTCATTATATGCCAGAAGATTTATGAAAGCAGGTAATTGACCCTGGTTAAGGCTCTTAGTACAACAAGAAATAGGAACAAAAAGACTTTGTCACCAAATCACAAAACCAATAGACTTTTTAAGAAGAGAAAGGTAATCTAAGGTTCCGTTGTAAGCTGTTAAGCTAGCTACATTTGGTGTAAAAATGCATGTAGTGTTATTTGATTCTGTTTTTGTAAAGGTGTCAATAAGAAACAATCAAACTTACAGGTGCCTTCATGTATCTCTTCAGTTCTTCTTTATTCTCTCTCTGCTGTTTCTCCACCTCCTCTGTACAAGAAAAAGCAGTACGAAGTTGGATACATCTATTTAATGTCATTACACTAAGCAGTATTCAAATGTTTATAGTGTTCAAGACTCTGTATATGGCATTTTAGAGAGGAATAACACTTTAGTTCGAAGATTAATTTACATTGACAAGCTTCATATGAAAATTCTCTTATTTTAAATAATACAGAGGTTACTTCAAAAAAAAGAAGATAATTACGTCGGACACATTTCATGTGTCAATCTAGCCATGAATGTTGATCAGTGACTTAAACTCTGCTAAGTCGTTGGTTTTCCTGGCTGATTCAGGCAACCCATTCCATTCCCTAATGCCACTAAACAAGTGGCGTTTGTACAAATTTGTTCTAGCGTATGGAATAAGAAATGTGTCTCTATCTTTTTGTCTTTCTGAGTATTTTATTAGGTTTTGTTTTTCTATTTGTAAGTTATGGCTTAGTATTTTCTGTATTATAGCTAGCTGGAGGCGCGGTGGCTGAGCGGTAAAGCGCTTGGCTTCTGAACCGGGTGTCCCGGGTTCGAATTCTGGTGAAGACTGGTATTCTGGTGAAGACTGGTATTTTTATTACGGATCCTTGGGCGCCTCTGAGTCCACCCAACTCAAATGGGTACCTGACATTATTTGTGGAAAAGTAAAGGCGGTTGGTCGTTGTGCTGGCCACATGACACCCTCGTTAACCGTAGGCCACAGAATCAGATGACCTTTACATCATCTGCCCTATAGGCCACAAGGTCTGAAAGGGGAACTTCACTGTACTTGTACTATAGTTACTTAACTTTTTGTTCTGTCGTGAAGCGTCTCTAAGTTTAGTGATTTTAGTAACGGTGTTACTCTAATCAAATTAGAATATTCGTTTGTTATACATCTCACTGCTCTACTGTGTATTGGTTTTAGTTTCTTTAAGTTTACTTTCTACTTACTAGTCATGCTTAGAATTTGATGTTAATCTTTAATTAAATCTGTCAAGCACAATTACTTTCACGAATGCTTAACACCTGTCATGGTGGGCTAACTAAAAAGTAGGTGCATTATCACTTGTAACAGAACTGAAGAGGTTAAGATGAATACTTAAAGGTCAAGGGCAAGTGTTATACTCAGTCTTGAGAACGCCCTAAACTATTTGACATATGGGAATTTTTTTGGGGGGCCCTTTTTAGGTCCAGGTGTAATATGTTAGTGCTAAAGTTATCTTGGATGCCCTAAACTAGAGCTTGTGTTGCCTATGGGTAAATTCGGCCCTGTTTATAACCCCCATGCACGAGACTTGTCATTTGAGGCAGTTCCCATAATGCCTAAGCGTCTTCCTGTTTCTGTTTGACCTACTTAGCTCATTGAAGAAGACTTCCTTTCTCATCTTATCTTTTCTGTACTCTTCATCTTGAGGCTGAAAGGGAGAGTGAACGACAAGGGAGATCATTAGTCGACCTTCTAAGCAGAGTGGGAAATGAATTATCTTTCCTTGATTAAACAGTTCTAAAACTTAATGTATCTTATTAGAGGCTTATTAGACTCTTATAACTCACGTCTTTGCCTTCCAGTTTGCCAAACACTTGCGTTATTATTTTTCCATCACGATCGCGCAGAGGGGCGCCACCGCCCTGGCTGCCCCAGGGGAAATAAGGCTTGTTGTCTTCTGTGTAAAGCTGGTCCCTTTCCGAGTTGCCGGTATTGAGTCTGACCACGTTTTCTCGTATTCTCGTTTCTATGGTGACGGCAAATAAACAAATTGTGCCAGTAATAACAGATTGTTAATATATAATACAAAAAGATGTCACCGAATATAAAGTAAAACTCTAAGCACTTAGAACTTTAGCATATAAAACATAACGCTAAACATTTAAAACATAAAAAACTCAGCCTATGAAACATAAATTGCAGCACATAAATATAACGCTAAACATATAAAACATTATGATAGCATTATATTACGCAACGCCTGGTGACATTTAACAACGCGGAGTTTATAAACATAACGGAGTTTATAAACCTAACGCTTAGTATATAAACAGATGTTATAAACCAACCTCCGTAGTTGTCTCTGCTCAGTGTAATCGGTCTGCGCGTGACACTCTTCCCTCTCTCATCTTTCTCGGGGGCACCTGCTCCGCCCCTGGTATGGTCAAGGTCCAAGCTTCTCTTCTGAAGATACAAGAAATGCTAAATGGTCAATATATAGCAATTGATCTAAGTCTACCATAACTAAATCATTACTACAAACATTTTTCTGCATTTATGTTTTTTCGTAAAGCAGCAGACAATGTATGAACCTATAAATCGAAATAATTGCCATTCCGTTAGTAGCATGAATTCCATTATGCTCCGAGAGCAAGTTTTGTAAGTTTTTAGAGTGGGTTATTTTTATGCAATAGCGGCAATACAAACTGAAGAGAGAGAAAAGCGAGATAACTGATAATAAGGAATTATGTAATATTTTTGTGGTTATTGCCCTTAGGAAACCTTTTGAAAGCAGATAATAAAAGTGGATGATGTATTATAAACCATAAATTCTCGACCTGTATGCTGACAATGCTGACATGTATGCACTACGCAAACAGCAGGGTTTCTGTCCAGGGCTTTTACAAGAGGATTTGAGACTCTCAAATGGAGCCTTATGATGATTATAATGGTGATGTAAAAGGTAAAGCGACCACTATGTATATCCATTCTAAAATGACCTATGTCAATAAAGTTGAATAAACATAACAGGCATAAGTGACTACTGACCTCCTCTGGAAAACGTTCGATGTCAAGGTCTGCAAAACAAAAAAAAATAATTTTAAAAAAATTATGAAGATCAAATGGTCACAAAGCAAATCAAATAAGTAAAAGCTTCAAGTCAAAATAGAAATATAGATATAAAGATACATTGGAGATTTATATGAACTTACTATAGCGAGGGACATAGTTGTCTTGTACGTTCAAGTTGTGTGACTGGAATATATCAAATAGTGGTATTGAGCAAAAATATTTCAGTCAGTATTTGTTTCAGTAATGTATGCTTTTCATGTAGATAGATGAAAGATTACTTATGCCATACACAACAGAAGCAGAAAGAAGGGTGAAAATGCAATGGCGCCTGGTGATTACATATGCCCAACCTGTGACCGCATCTGTGTATCAAGAATTGGCCTCTTTAGTCACACAAGAAGTTGCAAAGCGAAAAGATGATCAAACGAGACGTAAAATGCTACAGAGATGAAAGTTGCACCTGGTTCACAATGTAAAAATAAATTGTTCTGCCCAAAGATAATTTTAAAAGCTATTCAAAATCGAAGCTCTAATCGCGTGTCAACTCGAGACAATAGCTATAAAAGTGTTTTGTGTTTAAATCTAAGTTTTGATAGTGTGTTTTTGTTTCAATCTATTTGATAGTGTGTTTTTGTTTAAGTTTAAGCTCTAAGCTCTAAGAATTTGTCGTTCCAATTTAATATTTGAATATAGTGTCGAGTTGAAATCTAGCAAATGAAAATGTGGTATGCTCAAATCAAAGTTTTGATAGTGCGTCGATTTGTAATCTAAGCTCTAATGAGAAGAAATTCTCGTTTCACTAAAGAAAATTTTGTTGACCTAGAAAAATAAATTTCAACTTTCTAACCAATGAAAAACAAGAACCCTATGTCACTTTTGTAACTGAAGATGAGGTGACCTTACTTTTTAGAAGAGTAAATGTAACAAAGGTTTCTCGGATCGATAAAATAAGCGGCAAGCTGATCAAGCTATGTGCGGAACAAATCTCTTTTATCTTCTCTCACATCTTTAACTAACATGCTTGTAATAAGAATCAAAGTAACTTTGCAGATAAACCTAAATCTAGCTTTATTAACCTAGAACGACACTGGAACTGACGAAGGAGACTCAAAGAGTAGCACACTAAATCAATGTTGTGGACACATTCTCACGATGTTACACAAACATAAACAAGTATCAACTATTTCACCACAAGGCTTAATTCCGGAGATCTTGAAAACTTCCGATATCCTACCAGAACCCAAGTACCGATAGTCAATAGTAGTCTCGATAATTCACTGGCCCGCGCCTTAAACGGTGTCCTGTGATATACAGAATCTTAAGTGATCGTCAGCCCTTTTGTACAAATATTCGTGCAATGCTAAGGCCGGCTCTGCAAAAAAAATAAAGTTCTTTAAAGAAAAAAAAATGCCCAATAAGTTGCAGGTGTTCATTGTATCAGGAAAGTGTCTATTCCCAGCTACATATATTCTTATAGCGTATCAGGATGCTATGGAGTGTGTATGTGTGTGTTTTCAAGGTGATGATAAGAAAGGGAGCATGAATTGTTGGTCTTGGAGAATGATGAAATCACGCCACAGTTTGTCATATTTTCTGTTTAAAACGGCAGACGATCTAGTAACTGAAGTGTAAAGACAAGTTTTTGTAGTTCGGTTTTGTTTAACTCTTTCTCTCCTAATTAACGATAGTATTGTTGATTTGACTCCATAAAAATTAAAATAATTTTTGGTTTATAAACTTAAATTTGTGTTACATAAAAAGAGCATGCATTCTCCCATAATTCTACACCAAACTAACACATAATATGATGATATGATAATAAACAAAAATGTTATTAAGTTTAATAATAACAGGGTAAAATACACAAATGTGAAAAATGAACAATTATACTAGGAAATGATAACGCAGATAAAGAGTTAAAACTTAATTTTAAATTATCACTATTAGACTCATTTCATATTATCTAAGTTGAATTTCTATGCATTGTAAGGAAAGTTATATTTTTGGATTCTGTTGATAGTAAGTTTATTCAAAGTATTTCAAGTTCTACAATTACAATCATGTTACAACTTCATGGTTTTAGTTGAACTAGCATTGAGAGCTTAAAGTCAACGAACGACCAACAACACAGGGGATATAGTAGTGGGAAAAAAAAACGTGACTAAGATATCAAATCACTCACCAGTTCAGCATGGCTGTATGGGTTCGTCTGCTGTCTTTCTTTAGAAAGTTTCTTTTGTTCACTCACTTGAGCTGAAATTTTAGAGCATAAGAGTTTAACATGAAATATCTTATCTTATTATTTAATTGTCGTCTTATATTGGCAAACGATTGAAGACGTACTGGCCAAGTGCAGGTGTGTCTAAGTATAGAAAATGCCTTCGCGCATTGGCATCTTTGATGGTTTTATCTTTAAATTGTTGAAGTAATTTATCGTGGAATTTTTAAGTAACAAACATTGTATTACAAACTCTGGTACAATGTTTGTACACCACGTTATTTCTCCTTCACCCATTCTCGGATCAAATTGAAACTTTACACAACTATTAGTTGTAATTTACAAAACATCAAAACAGGATTCAATTTTTTTTTAAATAACAAATTAGTTAAATAGTATTTCATAATCAACTATTTTGTTTGGTATCAAAAAGGGAAATAAATACTACTTAATGAGATGAAGCTGTAAATGAGGTGGCTATATACAGAGAGTAATTTCCCGTATTTTGTACATGTACACGATCTCTTTCTCCCATTAAACATTTTTTTTTACATCTATTATTTGAGTTCATTTTAGATTGTTAGGAAATTAAATATACTTTGTATTATTGCTGAACAGCTGAACTCTTAACTGAACAGCTGGACTCTTAACTGTGCATATAGAAGCTATTGCGAGATACACCAGGTTAAATGCTTTAGGTCCCACCAGGTTAAATGCTTCAAGTCCCACCTGGTTCTTAAGATCATCTTGATGAACGAAATATTATTTATGATTTCTTTGGCTCTACTTTCGCTTACTCAATGATTGCATAAGTGTTTCTCTGTTGTCGCAGTTTGTTTTGTTGTGCAGTGTGTTTGTAATAATGTACACATTCAAATGGAGAGCGCCGCTTTATTCTGTGCTGTTCAAAGTGCGCAGCTGTCTTCTAGGCCAATGACGTCATTTGTCTATTAAATTTTGTGTTGTCATTATTTGATATGACGTCATATTTCTTTCCTAATTTTTGGTGCAATTACGCCATCTTGGTCTTGATATGAGATATGAAACTTTGATGTTGTTGAAGCCAATGATGTCAAGCAACATAATATAAGATGCTTACTTTAGTAGTACTATAGAAGTAATTACTTAGAATGAAATTATGATTTATTATCTTCATATTTATTTGTGATTACTTATCATTCACATTATTCATTGTATAACTATCATTGTATTGAATTCATATTTTATTTTAAATCATCACACACATCGTTTACTAATTAATGTACAACAAAATGTTAGGCTGAACTTCGGGACTAGTATAATTATCAAGAAAAAATATAACATACTTATTCTTTAATAGACACACATATTGTAATTAAAATTATATTTAACTAACTAGACATTTATATATCTAATAGTACATTATCAAGGTCCTGACAGAGTATCGACCGAGATATGTGTATATAACTGACCAAGCTTCTTGCTGTACTCTTGTAGCTCAAAAGGAGTCTGAGACTCTGACCGCTGGGCCGGGTCGTATAGATAGAAGTCTTTGCCTCTGGGTAGAGCTTGATCAACGAACTCTGTGGTGGGTCCGTTTTGGAGTTTGAAACTGTTTACATCTAAACCTCTTGGGTTCGATTCCATTTCTTTCTTCTGAAATATAAACACAAATAAGGAATTACAAAAATGATATCGATGCTGAGTATAACAGATTGTCACTTTGAATTTATCAGACAGAGTTACCTCCAACCACGATGGTCCAGAATTGGTCTCTAAGAATTGTCTCCTCTTGTAATTGCCGGAGTTCTAGAAGAAAGAAACAAAATGGCGATGTTTCATTTTACTATTCTGTGTTACAAGTTGCATGATCCCCCCCCCTTCTCTATCTCCGTCCATTGTCTCGTCTATCTCACCCCCCCCCCTTTATTCCGATCATCTTTTCTTCTTTGCTCAGTGAGTTGCTTCCCCTTTCTCGCGTCTTTTGTTTCTCTTTTCTGTAACAGCCCCCCCCCCCCTCGAGCCCCCAAATGATGGTGAATTCCTCTCTACGCCCCTGCCCTGTAAGCGATTTCGAGAAATCATTTTTCTCTTTGGTGTACAAAAAAATGTCTTACATTGGGTCCACCATGTCCAGCACTTCGTTGGTCCCACAAGAAATTGTTGCTCAGTTCGTAATTCTAGAGAGAAAAAAATATTGAAACGCAATAAATGATTTTTAAACACATCGCATTTCTCAACCCCACCCTGTTTCATTAAGTGTAAATCTTGCTGTGCATGGCCAATAAATTTATTTACGCATAAAATGTAAATAGGGGATCAAACTATGGGCGAACTATTTAAAACATTGCTATACGATTGATTTCTTAGGGGTTACCCATTGATGTGCCGCAGATATGATTTTTTTGTATTAACCTGAAAACTTTTCATGGATGGAAAACTAATTCGTGTCACTGGATCATGGACACAGGGACGAGCATTTCGAAAACGGCTCTAACAGTTTTCCTATAAATTTGTCTGATTATGTATATGTCTTTAGGAATATTTTCCTAATATGGCCACACAGCAAAAACTCTGATTTGACCTCTACAATGTTTCTAAATATAATCACCTAAAAACTCAGTAAAAAGCCGAATAAATAAATAGAAACAGTTGTACATTTTGAGCACCGACTAATTAGCTGGACCATGGCTGGACTGCAATAGAAGCTTACTGGAAAGACTACTTGCAATATTCAAGAATTCTAAGAAATAAATAGAACGAGATATTGTGCGCCGTAGTAGCGCTCCCACAGCCACCATCAGCTTTATAATGGAGGGTTTGATGTTTCAAAAATTAGTTTACTTGTTGTTGTTTGTTTGGTTTTTTTTTTATTATTATTAATTTTTAATCATAATAGGTCGAAGTGAAAAGTACAGTGAAAGAAGAATTCTTTCTATGATTTCATAATTGCAGTGGAAATACAAAGTACAATGTGTACTATTTGTACAAGTACCTGTTTTCTTTCATTCTCTTTGTCTTGGATTTGTTTCGAGTGTTTCTCTTGCATTCTCAACCTCTCCTCTTCCATATCTCTTCTCTCTCTTTTTATTCTTTCTACATCTTCCTCTCTGGGAAAAGAAATGTTATTGTGTGCACATTTTTATCAAACCAATTCTTTTAAGATTGTGTACAAAAACATGATTTAGAAAATACATTTTAAAGATTTTTTGACCAACAAAAATTGAGAACTCGAAAAGAGATTAACAAGAGGAGTACTTCTTATGTCTTATATATATATATATAGTACAGCGACATATACGCATGTGCAATAAATAATTACGTCCTACGCATTTCATATGTCTATCTAGTCATGCAAATTTATCAATGACTTAAACTCTGCTAAGTCTTTGGTTTTCCTGGCTGATTCAGGCAACCCATTCCATTCTCTAATAGCACTAGGGAAAAAGGAGAACTTGTACAATTTGTTCTATCGCAAGTTCCACTTTGGGGAGGTGACAATGCATCAGTGTTTTGTATTAATTGTGTCTACCATTTCCTCGGCATTTTCAAGGCGCTCTCTAATCCAATCTCTTTTTTGGGATTTGAGACGTCTAGGGGAAATAAAGCTTGTTGTCCTTTGTGTAGAACTGCTCCCTTTCGGTTTTGAGTCTCCGTTATGACCTTAGACCAAGGTCGGACTGGCTATATGGGCATTCGGGCTAATGCCCGGTGGGCCGGTATCCAAATGGGCCGGTAGGATAAGGGCTGCATGGATGCCACCATGGTACTTATTAAATTGTTAAAGGCCCAATAGTATTCGGTATAAGAGGGGCCCTCTGAGGGAAGTAGTTCACAAATCTCTTACAGACTCTGCTAATTCCTACTAATTTAATCTAATACTAATTTTTTTTCCGAAATAATGTAACAGCCTACATCCGTAGACAGAGCTACTAGTAGGCTTCATCCTTTTAAAGGCCTACACACTTTGCGATTAAAAAGCAACATAGGGCTTATATTCCTTATAAGAATATAGTGTTCACTGTATGCATGAGTACCGGTATCGATACATTATCAAACTTTACATAACGATACTGAGGACAGGTAGACCTAGAATTGGATCTCCATCATATACTATATAATTTATGGGCCGGATGGTATAGTAATGCCTGGACCGATTTTGACATCCAGTCCGCCCTTGCTTTAGACCCCCAGCAAACACAACTAAAGTTTCAAGCTTCCTTCAAATCTTGCTATCCATGGGGCAGATGAGTTCATGGCTGGAGGTCAACGAGAATGTCGTGTAGCCAGCACAAAGACCAACCGTCTTATTTTCCTCATCTAATGTCAAATGAGTTTGTACAGTTACATTCAACACTCTGGCTGCCAAAAAGAAGGAACTGCTCGGTACTGTAAAGAGACGAAAGCTGAGCTAGTTTGGTCCTAGTGTAAGACACGACTCACTGTCTAAAGTCATTCTTCAAGGTACAGTGGAGGGAGCACGAAGAAAGGGTCGACCAAAGAAAAACTGACTGGACGATGTAAAAGAATGGACTGGCCTCTCTCTTGATATCCTACTAAGAACAGCTGCTGACCAGGAAGAATGGGGGGATTCGGTAACGACAACTCACAGCACCCCTACGATAAAAGTTAAGGGACAGATGAATGAATATCAAGTACCTATTAGAATTGGGTGGACTCAATTCAAGTTAAATCTACAATTTAAAAAACATTGTCAGCTAAGCGGCTTAAACAATTCAATCAAACATTCTACATGAAGGGACAAATCTTTCGTGACGCCCTAGATTTTGATCGGCCCAGGTGGTAACTCTTGTTTTCCTCTACGTTTTCTTTATTCACAGAGGGACAGACGTTACCAGGGGCCTAAAATGACCCGCAGGCCGTAGTATGGTTATCACTGACCTATTAAGCATTATTTCCTTATTAGCAACATTTACATTGTACATACTGAGCCAACAGAAGATAAGTGTGATTGTTTAGGAGCGGTGTGAGTGACGTTGTCTTGACGTCAAATGAACATCTTGACGCACTATTTGGTGCAAGTCTTAGGTTCAAGTGAGTCTCTACAAGCGTCGTGCAGTGGCTCCCACAAACCTGCCTAACTAATACTCACCGCCTGTTGCTATAAATATCTTCCAACTTTCTGAGGGCCAATGGCTCACGACTGGAGGGCGTTTCTTTGACATCATTTTGGGCTGTGAAAATAAGGCAGCGACTATGTAGCATAGCGTGACTATGTACAAGATAGTGACTATGCACAAGAAATAAATAAAAATAAATGTCATTTAGTCATGAAATAAATGATAAAATATGGCCATATATAAATAATTAATTTAGCATCAAACTACAATACCAAAAGAATGTCGATTAATATGTACGAACCGACTGCTAAATGTTTCCACCACATCTGACATTAAAAAATTATTAAAAGTTATATATGCAAGTAAAATTATCTACCATCCTATAAGCCTTACGCTACAATTAAATGGAACAGAATATATAATTCAACTTATGGCTTTTGTGAGTGAGATATGAAGTCCGTCGGGACTGTTTTCACTAACAGGAGAAAGAACTATGACGAGTAACTGACGCCTATACCAGTAAGCTTGTAAAAATGTTTGTAAAATGTTTTACATGTTTCGGATGTTCCTTCAGAGTTGAAGATAGTTTACTTCCTAGTCCAAACCTCCCGCAGGACGACGGGGGATGGTAGTGGGCAGGATTTGAACCCTCGACCATCGATAAATCCGAACGACAGTCCAGCGCGCAAACCGCACGACCAGGCAGCTAGCTTGGGCAGGAGAAAGGACTTTGAAGAGTAACTGGCGCCTATACCAGTAAGCTTCGGGCAGAAGAAGAAAAACTCTGAATTCAAACGTCAGTTGTCTTGCACCTTAACCCAAACATGGGAGAGGCTTCGAAAGTCAACCCTTAGGAAAAAATCAGGAGACGGCGACCCTTAGGCTGTTTGCAGCACATGGTGCTACACCCTAGAAGAGGCTGTGACGCCGCTGATACCAAACCTGCCGTTCGTTTGCATGTATCAGCTGCGTGGCGAGTGAGGCACTGCTGTGTGGGCGACATCGTTCCGACCATAGCTAATGCCCAGGCTTTCATCGCGACTTATGGTGGCAACAGGTATAAGAATTAATATAACCCCCAAACGTATATCCAACACTAGTGGTCGAAGCTGTCTGACAGACCACATGGTAACGACTTGGTATAGATGAACAACAAAGAAACATGTTAAGCCCCTGCTAATGACGAATTCACTGGCGGATCCAGGGGGGGGGGGGCGATAGGGGCGATCGCCCCCCCCCCCACTCGGCAGACCCCCCCCCCTTCGGGAAGGGGGGGGGCGGACGAATTTTAGTATAGAATTCACACAATTTGTATACAAATTTATTACTTATGTTAATAATATATACTAATTATTTATATTTCAACCTATTTTTTTATTATTTCGCCCCCTCCTCTAGTATGTTGACCGATTTGGTGGGGTCGGGAGGGGGCAATGGTATCAATCCCGCCCCCCATACACTTTCGAGTGGGGGGGGGAGGTCCAATTTATTTGTAGAAATCACAGCTTGCTAACAGAATCAATTAAATATCTATATGATTAAAACTTGTTATTGATATTTTAACCGATCTTTATATTATGTCGTTCCCTGTTTACCGTTTGGGGGGGGGGGGGGCGAATACCTCTACTGCCCTTCCCACCTAAACCATTTGAGTGGGGGGGGGCGGTCCCACTTTTATGGAGAAATCATAGTTTGTTAACAAAATTAGTTGAATTAATCTATACATTTTATATTATGTCGCTTCCTTTCTGGTATCTTGGTCGATTCGGTGGGGTTGGGGGGAGGGCGATTGCATGTACTGCCCTTCCCACTCTAGCCCTCTGAATGGGGGGGGGGCGGTCCTATTTTTATGGAGAATCATAGTTTGTGAACAAAATTAGTTGAATATCTATATAATATAAACTAATTATAGATATGTGAACCCATTGTATATTATGTGGTACCATACTCTAATCTCAAATTTTATCATTAGTAAATTTCAATGAAAAAGGGTTGTACCAGGTGGGAGGGGCGATACATGCAATCGTATTTCCCCCATCGGACAAATCAATACTTTTTCTTTTAGTATTATAGTTTAGAAATTACAAAATGTAAAAAAATCTGCCACTAATATAATTTATATATACGATAAATTAAATTTTTATATCAAGTCGCCTTACTTTTTTTTTTTTTTATTCTTTAATGCCAAATGCAATCTTTAGCAGAAATTTTTAAAGGAGCGAGGATTAATCGTTTTCATTCTACCGCCCCTCTCATTTCCAGAGTTTATGTAATTTCACATGAATTTATCATAATTATTTTAAGAAAGACTTTGCATTGGAAAGGTTAGAATTCAAACGAAATTTTTCAGTATAAGAATCATGATTGAGATGAGTTCTAAACCGAAAAAAGATACATTTATAGTCGCCTTTTCCCAACCTTTACTCAATCGGATATTTTTCTAGTTAAATAAATCTGGGACTATAACTCACAACTTATACTACAATGTTATTGAATATTATTTATCGAATAATTTTTTTTCGGCGGCGATCCTCAAAGCCAAAATCTAAATATGTATGGTATCTTATCTTTTCAAGGAACAAATCGGTTTTATTTGCAATGTATTAAAAGCCTATAAATTCATATTAGAATATCTTTCAAGCAGGCCTACAATATTATTCAAAAGGTCCTTTTTTTAAATAGTATGAATAATGAGCTTAAGGTCAGGAGAATGCGTTTCTGCAGTGAAGAATGCAAGACAACGCTTTTGGCGTCGGGGCTTCGCCCCGAACTTTATTGATGAATGATGAGCTGTAGATGTCAGGAGAATGCGTTTCTGCAGTGAAGAATGCAAGAAAACGCTTTTGTCGTCGGGGCTTCGCCCCGAACTTCATTGATGAATGATGAGCTGTAGATGTCAGGAGAATGCGTTTCTGCAGTGAAGAATGCAAGAAAACGCTTTTGGCGTCGGGGCTTCGCCCCGAACTCCATTGATTAATAATAATCTTTAGATGTCAGGAGAATGCGTTTCTGCAGTGAAGAATGCAAGAAAACGCTTTTGTCGTCGGGGCTTCGCCCCGAACTCCATTGATGAATAATAAGCTTTAGATGTCAGGAGAATGTATTTCTGCAGTGTAGAATACAAGAAAACGCTTTTGGCGTCGGGGCTTCGCCCCGAACTTTATTGATGAATGATGAGCTGTAGATGTCAGGAGAATGCGTTTCTGCAGTGAAGAATGCAAGAAAACGCTTTTGGCGTCGGGGCTTCGCCCCGAACTTTATTGATGAATGATGAGCTGTAGATGTCAGGAGAATGCGTTTCTGCAGTGAAGAATGCAAGAAAACGCTTTTGTCGTCGGGACTTTGCCCCAAACCCCATTAGGGAACCTTATAGCGTTGCCCCACTTTTTCGCCGAAGGTTGAGAAATGCTGCTTTTTAAAATTCTCATATATATATATATATATATAAATATTTATGTGTGTGTGTGTGTGTATGTGTGTGTGTGTGTTCTGTACACACGTTTATGCATAGGGTTAGGGTTTACTGGGCGTTAGGGTTAGGGTTTTGAAAAAAATCGCCCCCCCCCCCACTCCAAAGTTCTGGATCCGCTAGTGATGACGATACAATATATATGGCGGCTGAAGTGAGCTAATAGTGGTGAACCAGTCTGCATGTGAGCCTGTTTACCTGTATGGACTAATATGGTGAAATGGGGGGGGGGGGTATCATTGAAACAAGTTGCCTAAAGAAACTACTTCGAAAGGTAAAGAAAAACAGAAACTGGTGTATGAAGTATCTTTCATGCAAATAGCATTCTCAGTGCACTACGACCTAATCTCTTTACTGAACCTGGAGGTGACGTGAGTATCTGGTCCTATGTTTCCGTGCTACCTTTAGACCTTATCTTATCTTATCTTAACTTATCAAATATAGACGTTACTTCAAAAAAGAAGATGGTTACGTCATACGAGTCAGGCATCTAGTCATGCATGTTAACCAATGACTTAAATTCTGTCAAGTCACTGGTTTTCCTGGCTAGCTCAGGCAACCCATTCCATGCTCTAATAGTACTAGGAAAGAATGAGTATTTGTACAAATTTGTCCTAGCATATGGGACTGAAATGTGATTGTATCTTTGTGTCTTTCAGAGTATTTTATTAGATTTTTTAAATTTTATTAGAATTTGTGGTTCAGTGTTTTATGAATAATTGCTAGTTTACTTTTGAGTCTTCTCTCTTGAAGGATTTCTAAAATTAGTGATTTTATTAAATGTGTTACTCTAGTTAAAGGTGAATATTCTTTTGTTATGAATCTCACTGCTCTATATTGTGTCTGTTCCAGTTTCTTAATGTTTTCTTGAGCTGAGGGGTCCCAAACAGAGGATGCATATTCTATTATTGGCCTAACCAAGGTTAAATAACATTTTAGTTTTATGTTCTTATTAAGTTATAGAAATTTCTTTTAATAAACCCTAATGCTTTGTTTTGATTTTTTTATATAGTTTCATCAATGTGGGGATTCCATGACAGTTTTCATTTATTATAACACCTAGGTATTTTGCGTTTTTAGTCTGTGATACTGGTTTACATGAATAAGATAAGTGCAATTTAATTGTTTTAGGTGTTTTTTTTTTGTTGTTACTCTTAATAACTGTCATTTTTCTGGGTGGAAAGACATGCTCCAATTTGATTCCCATTTCTGTAATTCATCTAATTCTCTTTGTAAAATTTCTGTATCGTGTGTTGTTTTTATTGTTCTATATATTATGCAATCGTCTGCAAATAATCTGACTTTTGTTCCTGAACTAATGCAATTCGGTAAATCATTTATGTAAATTGAAAATAGTAGTGGATCTAAGACTGTTCCTTGAGTTACACCTGAGTTTACTGTTATTGGTGTTGATTTAGAGCCATTTATTATTACAGTTTGTTCTCTCCCTATCAGAAAATCCTTAACACTTTCTCTTTGTAATTATTTACCACATTCTGGTGGAATCAACGTTGGCGTCGTCTGTTAGGAGAGAAAGAGTTAATCCACTGATGCAAATTATGGTGGTTAACTTTGTCAGAGGCTTTTGGAAAAATCTAATAACATAGCATCTATTTGTTCATTATTATTTAAACCTTTTGAAAAACCATCAGTCTCTGCTAAGACTAAAGCTTAAGGTAGAGAGATATAACTAACCCTAACATTATCTACACAATTGACCTTTCGCAAGTATACATAAATCTATATAAACGAGAGAATTTTGTACAAGTTTTTTTTTCAAGACAACATATTTGTTTATGTCACTTTCGCCGAAACAATAATTTGAAAATTATGCAAATTTAAAGCTATAAAAGTAAAACCTAAAATAGGTATATGTGTTTAAGAATCACAACACACACACATCGTAATTTAAAACGTATGTATATATATATATATATATATATATATATATATATATATATATATATATATATATATATATATATATATATATATATATATATATATATATATATAATATATATATATATATATATATATATATATATATATATATATATATATATATATATATATATAATATATATATATAATTTTCTTCATGGCTCAAGAGTTAGGACTCCACGTAAAGGAAAGATCACTCTTTTATTTCTACAAGTCGGACTAGAGTTACCCCACGAAAAAAAAGAGGGGGGAGAACAAGTAGTATTCACCCGTCACTAAATAGCAGGGCCGAACGTAACAGTAGTGACCAAAAAAAGATCACTCTTTTTTTTTTCTATCCCATGTAACTTTAGAGACGAAAAAAAAAAAAGATGGGCGGGGGAGAGGTAAAACAAGTAATCTACTCTGTATTCACCCATCACTAAATAGCAGGGCCGGACTTAACCTTTGTGGGGCCCTATGCAAAACGGATTTCGCGGGGATAAGTTTGGGTAGGGATACGCATAATAAGTAAAAATTAAGAGTTTGCATTAGAAAATACATTCGTCTTTGCATTTTATTCATCCTTTACTACGTACAGAATTACTTTACGAGTCTTGCGTGTAGCGAAGTCATACATTATATCATAAAAATTATATTTCCTACATAGATCACGCTCAATAGCAAGAATTACCAAATGTTTCAATCTATCTTTGAGAATTGTTGACCTCAAGTAATTTTTCATTAGTTTGAGACGCGAGAAGCTTCTTTTACCAGATTACACAATTACGGCTAATGCATAGTGCCGTTTTTTTTTATCGCGCGTAGGATTGGCGTTTTCCATATTGAGTGACATCCCAAAATGACATCTTTTGTCTATATATTTCCGTATATTTTAAGGACTTTTCGTATATTTTGCAATTTCGGGATATTTCCAGGAGATCCTGGTAAATCGACAGGAGGGCGCAGGAAATCTGTTTTAAGTTATAAAATGGTTTAATCTAATAATTTATACACCTTGAATTAGCGCGGGTCCTATAAAAGTGCGGAGCCCACTGCGGTCGCATAGGTTGCAGTGGCCTAAGGCCGGCCCTGCAAAATAACGGCGTATGTTACGCCGCCGGTCGACTAGTTATTTATAATAATATAGATCATACAGCGTATGACTGTATGGAACGTTAACCCTAAAAATCAAAAAAGGTCAAGGCTGACTAAATGAACTCAACATTATTCTTCTACCCAGCAGATCTACTTGCCAAGGGGAATAAATCTCAAGCAGACGTGACCACACGAAAGGTTTAGTATCGTTGGGAAAAGAAAAAAGGTGTATTCATTTATTATAGGCAATATCCTATTTTTTTTTTATTAGTTAATCAATGCTATCGACGACTATAAAGGTTTTCTTTCGAGAGAGAACTCGGAAAAAAGATTGCGCTCTAATCTGATTAAAACTCTTAAAGAAGTAATCTCTAATGAACAATGTACAATGTAGGCCTATTGATTTTTTGACAGTCCGAAATGAAGGACCCTAACGCAATCCACAATCATATGGAAAGGCATTAGGCAGTCAGGCATGAGTCTGAATATTCAACCTAACTATATTAGGAAATATAGATCTGGTCGCTTTCTAAATAGATTGGTCAGCCTAACATAAGTTGAGACATTGCATACACACACAAACAAACACACCCCAACGCTATAATTTGAAATGTAATTAAACTTCTAAAGTTAGTTGACTATAAATTCTTAGATAAAAACTTAGAACACTTTAATAACAGCATGCAACTTGTGTAAGTTTATCGATGTTATAGTTTAGTTTGAGGCTTCTACAGACACGAAAGATACATATGCACTGACATCACGACATCACTCTAGTTGGCAGTCAAACAGAAGCGTAAGGGTTAACACGTATTTCAATATCCCTAACCCCATTTTCTTGAGTGACAGAGAGCAGACGTGGGCAGGATTAGCTCATTGATCAAGGGAAAGAAGTCGTAATTGACAGAAGTGGTATTAATTAAATTAGTCCCCTTGAAGACCATGTTAGATGATATTGGACCATGATAAACCATGTTAGACGATATTGGACCATGTCAAACCATTTTAGACTCTGTTGGACCATGTTAAACAATTTTAGACTATATTGCACCATGTTAAACCATGTTAGACGCTATTGAACCATGTTAAACCATTTTAAACTATATTGGACCATGTAAACCCATTTTAGACGATTGTCACGGGTCGAGTCTGTGACCTATTTCGACCAGTTTCTAGAAGCAAGTTCAAACCAGTGCAAGTGTCCAGCGTAAACAAGTTAATTTTAGGTATCCAATCAAAGAAAGGGGTTAAGGAAAAAAATAGCACACGTAAGCTTCTAGAAGGTCAAAGTTATTAAAATAATAAGGGGAGAAGTTTCCATGATTCTGGAATGTACGATTAAGAAAGGTATAAATTGAGGGAAAGTCAGTTAGACGTGGTCCTCGCTCAGTCCCCGATTAGTAATAAGTTTTATGATATTAGCGGGTCCATTAAGTAAAGTTTTAGTAGTTGAAGTTGAAGTTATACTAAGTGAAGTTTTATGTATCTTTAAGTTTTATTTATGAAGTATCAAGTTGTTATTGAATTATGAAGTTAATTTGATGTGAAAGTTGAAGAAGTTATTAAAGAAGTTTGAAGAAAATACAGAGAGATGTTTCTTTCTTCATTTCATTGAATTGTCAAGTTTGATAATATAATCCCTGGCAAGTGTGATCATCACAACGATATTGAACCATGTTAGACCGTGTTAGACGATATAGGACCATGTTAAACCATGTTAGACGATGTTGGACCATTTAAAACCATGTTAGACAATATTAACCATGTTGAACGATGTTAGACAATATTGGACCATTTAAAACCATGTTAGACGATATTGGACCATTTAAAACCATGTTTTGTATGAGAGAAAAATCTTCAAATGGTATTTCGCTTAATTAGCAGCAACACTCGATTCAACAAAAAATAATTATCAATGTTAAGTCTCTAAAAGAAAGACCTTTTATAGATCAGATTGCACTAAATGAACATCTTAAGTAGATATGTGTGACTCTAGTAGACCTTTTATCTCTTTAGTTTGATACAGTCTAATCACAACTTTGACATTCTACATTACAGCAATAGCATGCCTATACTATTAAACCCAATTTTTTTAGAAACATAAATCATCCAAGCAAAATAGTTGGTCCTAGTATATAGCAAACAGGAAGGTAACACTAAAATGCTATTTGAACTTAGACCAATAATAGACTATGCTTCCTCTGTAGGGCCCCTCAATTCAAGAAAACATGAAGTAACTAGAAGAAATACAAAATAGAGCAGTGAGATTTATAACAAACGAATATTCCAATTTGATTAGAGTAACACCATTACTAAAATCACTAAACTTAGAGACACTTCATTACAGAAGAATAAAAAGTAAAGTAGCTATAATACATAAAACACTAAACCATAATACTCCGAAAGACACAAAGATAGAGGCACATTTCGAATTCCTTATGCTAAGACCAATTTATACAAGTGCTCCTTACCTAGTGCAATTAGAGAATGGAATGCGTTACCTGATTCAGACAGGAAAACCAACGACTTGGCAGAGTTTAAGTCACTGATTAACATGCATGAAAAAACTGACACATGAAATTCGATGGACGTAATTATCTTTTTTTTAAAGTTACGTCTTAAATTGATAAGATAAGAAGATGCCTAGCGTATGAATAGGACTAGTGTAACATTCAAGACAAGCTCTTCATTGGCTTCAAACATATTCCCAAACATTTAATTCCCAAGAAAATAGCATCATCTGAGTGAGCCTAATATTTAGATGTTTCAAAACATTATTGTTTGTATCAAATTTGCGGGTAATTTTCGTATGCACTCAATTTTAATAATGCTTAAATGAACATATAATTTGATATGTTTCACTCTGATTCATCGAAAACATTCTTATCATTATATAATAAATAATATTTTTGATGCATAATTCAAGAAAGAAAAAGGTCCACACTGGAGATCACGTGACTACTTACGTGGACTGTACAGCGAAGGTTTACCGAAACGTTTGAACAGGTTTTCCTCGTTCTTCCTCCTGTCTCCAGGAGCTGCTGCCAGAAGCGGCTGCCTAGGGGACACCATGTACTGCGACGTGTACCCCTTCAGTCTAAAATCTTTAGTGACGCTCTTGCCACCAAACATGTCGGCGATGGACATGCCGTAGGTTAGAGAGACTGACGTCACAATGTAGAAGTCATCAAAAGAATGGCGCACCAGTCACTCTGGTGTTGAGACGAGATGCTCTCAAATTTAACTCTTAAGCTACTGATAAGAATGTATTAACTATCAAACGCTGAAGATGTTGAACGTTCACAGCTAAAACCCAATGATAAAAGAGTTAAGTTGTACAGACTGAAATGAAAGATTCAAAGCACAAATGTCCCATTAACCCTTGACTTCTATTGTATTTACATCCCTTGTCAGTTGTTTTTCTTTTGTTCTTTGCCAGTTATTCTTATAATAGAAACAAAAGCGAAGACGGAGAATATTTTTATGTAGATCTAAAAGTTCTATCAATATTTATTGTTATAAAAACAAACAAAAGATGCAACGATATAAAGATTTAGATTTAAAGATTTACACTAAACTGCATAAGATTCACGTGACTATCAATTATTATTAACTGATTTAAAAATCCTAATATAATTAATATAGGTTTACATCATTTTTATTAGATACGATTCTTTTGGTAACAAAGGAGTTAAAATCAGAAATTGTGTACCTTTTTTAACTTTTTATCTTTGTTTGTAACCTTCTTTAGTTTTATTGATTGTCTTAAGGAACAAATAGATGGTAAACAAAATCAATTTTTCTTTCAGACGAAGACCAATTCAATGGTAAACAAAGCTATTCGCAGGTAGTTATCCAATTTTTAATTTATACGAAACAAATCTATACTTGAAAAAACAAATACTATGTAGTCTATCTGTGTAGCATTTTATCAAAAAGGTTACCACCATTAAACCAACAAATATGTTGTCAAGAAGTAAAATACTTTCGTTACATGGCTATTAACTCTTTCTGTTCTAATTGATTTGACCCCATTAAATTCAATTAATTTTTGATTTTATAAACGTCAATTAGTGTTTTATAAAAAGTTAACGTCTTCTGATTACAAACAAAAATGTTATTGAAGTTTAATCATCACAGGGTAGAATGTACACATGTGAAAAATAAACAGTTGAGTCGAAACGTGGAAAATAATTACGGAGATAAAACAGTTCAAATGCAATTTTGTAGCATAACGCTAAAACAAAAGCAACGAAAGTCGAATTTAAATTGAACACAATGTGATGTTCTACTGTTCCAACGCGATCTATACAGGAAGAGTTTCGACCAACTTAAACTATAAGAACACATGACTGCGTGCAGTAAGCCTATAACAGTTTTAGATCTCACAGGCACATCTCTAACACCAAGAAGAAATACACTTGCTGGTCAAATGCTCCTTTCTGTCCACACCTAAGTGATTTAATCATTAAGTTTATAACGAGCAACATCCAGAACTGTGTGTGTATATCTCCCTGAATTGTTGTCCAGTTGTAGCTGAAGCCAGTGTGTCCCAGAGTGTTGATAAAATGCTACTCCTCGTGCGTTAACTGAGTTCGCGTGTGAGACTTGGCCAAGCAGAAGTTCTTAGCCAGACATTCACTGTATTGTTCCCGCCACAATAATAAACAAATGGAGAATGCGCTCCTGGTCCCCAGGGACAAGCTGATCGACTGAAGGTGTCAATAGTTGATCGATACTCTTGGAAGGACTGCGTTTGTAATAGACCCTAGTTACCATCTGATAGCTACTTTGTCAAAAGGTCAGTTCAAAAGGTCATCATACATTAAGTATTGATATTTCCGCAAGTCTGCTTCGAACAATAGGCCTATAAGTTTCCTTGTGTTTTGTTGTTGGTGACCGGTCATTTCATCCCCGGTCACTTCATCCCAAATTAAATATTTTTCTTTTTCATTGTTTAATTGTGCTGTTAAGGCTTTGCCTGTAAGTCCTCTATTCATCTAATATATAAATATGACTATGTAGAATGCTTTTTGATATTTTTTGACATGTTACTACCCGGGCATGCTACCCTGCCTCATAGTGGCGCGCGGGTGGAAACGATCGTAGGAGGAAACGATTAGGCTAAAGGGTAGCAAAACAAGACTCCCGTGGGGGTGCCTAAGGGGGTGCGAGAGCATCCTCATTGCACTGTGCGGAGTTGTAAAAAAGCTCCCACAACCTTGTCACAATCCAGGCGCCGTTCCTCAAAGGGCCGTTACACGAATGGCGTGTCCTGCACGGTTAGCCTGGTATAGAAAAGGAAAATGTCAGGGGTCCTCTGTGCATGCGGTCTATGGCAGTGAGTCTGACACCCCGCCAGACAGAACAGTGTACACTGTTCCCATTCAGGCCGGTGAAAGGGAACTCTTGTTCACTTTTGCTGGCAAAGTGAATAACAAACATTGTTCAGCAATATGAATCGATGGATTGTCTTCTGTACTTACAATCGATAGCTTATCTATATTACTGATGTAGATGAACACAAAAACACTTTTTTACATTACCTCTTTATTTTTACATGCTAAATTTTTAGAGTTTTTAATGGCATTTAATTTTAATTTTATTCTTATCTAATGTGTTACACTTTTTGTCATTTAAATAAAAAATAAATATTGCTTATTTCACGATTTTTACAATTACTATTTGTTGGATAAAATGATCAGATGATGAAAAATAACATGGGATGCAATGACCAGGGTATGAAATGACCAGTGCATGAAATGAACGGGGGATGAAATGACCGAGGATGAAATGACACGTGATGAAATGACCAGGAGATGAAATGACCGGGGGATAAAATGACCGGGGATGAAATGACCGGGGGATGAAATGACCAGGGAATGAAATGACCAGGGGATGAATTGACCGGGATAAAATGACTGGGGATGAAGTGACCGGGGATGAAATGACCGGGAACCTTTGTTGTTGTTGTTTTAATTAGTAATGACCTTTGCTATTTCATTAAAACCTTTATCTGAGGGTTTCTTTGTACTTTCTGGTCTGTTAAGGCGCATTCTCTTTACTCGTGTTGATTAGGACTAGATGAATTGATTGAGAAAAGTGGTAAGCAAAAGAGTGAAGAAACTTTTTGTCCTTACGAACTCTGTGGCAGATGTAGATAGAGGTCCCCTTTCTTTACTTAACTAGTCTCATTTGCTCGTTAGAGATGGGTAGCCTGGGGGGGGGGGGGAGGGGAGGTCCTAAAAATCCCGAACTTAAAAAACCCAGTGGATTTGAACCCAAGACCTTTAGGTTAGAAAGCTTATCGCTTTACCACTCAGCCAGCAAGCCTACTAAATTACAGTGGTGGCCAACATGTTCAGGGCAGGGGACTTTATACATTCTCTAAAGCAGATGTAACAAGCATCACGACCCTACATATATACAGCTCCTTCTGTCTCGGAAGACGATGGATGCGCCCAGATGAGTCACTGGCTTTAATTTCGTCATGAAACGGGTCAGAATCTGGAGTGACTGATCAAGCCAATTCTGGTCTGATTCAAGGTTTTGTTTTTGTTTTTTTTAATAAGCACAAACTTCCCTTCCTTTGTGCTTGCAATTGCAAAACAAGAAAGATAATCCAAATAGCATATAATTAAATAAAACAAAACTTCTATTAAGTGTAAGTGTGTCATTTGTAATAGATATAGACCAACAATAATAAATATGTGCGATTAGAAATATTTTTGCCAACTGTTTTTGTTTAGCGCAATTTTATGCTTTTTGCTTTCTGAATGCGCTATGATTCTATCGTTTGTATAACTGCAAAATTTCAACTTGATTCGAGATTGGGTGAGGGAAAAATAACGTGTACAAACTTTTTACCAGACAGACAGACAGAGTAAGATGATATAAGCCTTGTAAAAAAAAAGGCTCACCTTTCCCCCACCCACCTCTGAACAGCCATACTCAAGCGTTAGGTAGGCAAACTCGATATTTACATATATAGGAGTTGAGGTCTGGGGGTGTCAAAAAAAAATACGAAAAACAAATACAATGATTTATCAGAGCGTGTATTTTATTTTTCTTTTCAACTACTTTGTCCTAACCTGTACAAAATACAAACTTACAAACTTGCTGGTTCAAGTACAATGTCAAGTTCAAGGCGCTACTCGTTCCGGGTCATCTGTCATGCTCAAAGAGCAAGTACAATTTAGCCTCGTTACAAATTCGTTGTAAAGCTACATATCTATAGGTCTGTGATATAAACTTATTTTGACTTTCAATGACGTAAGTGTTCCTTTATTTTACTCTATCCCGTGAATCCTTGTAACGGTTAGAGTCTATGTAGAAACACTGAATACTCTCATTTATTTTTTTTTTCTCAGGTGAACCTGAGAAGATAGTGATAAATATCTCTTGGGGGTCGTCAAGCTGCAGCTATAGGTCAATCCGGCCCTGCTAGTCTGGCTAAGCAAATATATTTTTTTCGTGATTTCATCACCTTCAACAATCCCTTAGTCTGTTGGACTGTTGGGGCACCACATAAGATTAGTCGACCGTCTTAGTCCCATTACTCCATTCCTCTCTCTCTTTTGCCTTGGATAAAACCTCAATATTGCGATTGAAAAAATCTTTTTTTATTTTACAATACCACTATTCACGTCACTTCTTCGTGGAGGTTGGGAGGACAGCTGATCTAAAAAATCCAACGTTTTTCCTATAAATTTAACAGTTGATATCACTGAGAAAAGAATTACTAGCTCGTAGGTTACATGGTAAAACTCTAGTTTGACCGTTATAATTTTTCAAAGTAAAATAAATAAATGTTAATTTGGCTAGTGACTAAATCTAGGTTTAGATCTTATATTGGTTTTGAAAGGACTATCGCGTTCCTTAAAGGACTATCGCGTTCAGGAATTTCCGAATGTAAGACTATATTGATTCAAGAGTTTAATAAATTAATGTCCATGAAAATTTTGCGCATTGTCCTCTAAGCCTAGATCTAAAGGCTTATCAATGGACTATTAAAAGGCGTACTAGATCTAGACATTCACTTAACCCGGAGTCTTTCTCGGGGAGAAGGGAGGAAAGGGGAGGGGTAAAAAAAAAGTTTTTAAATCTAGCATGCATTAATTTTTAAGAGGAAAACAATCGCTCTTTAAGTTGAATAAAGGAGCTATTGTCTTTTTTTGTAAATAGCATTTTTAATGTTTTTCTTGTGTTTTTTTTTTCCTGTGTTTTATTCATTTCTAAGTTTGTTGTCTTTATGGTATAGGACAGGGGTGGGCAACCTTTTCCTATCGAGAGCCGCATTACAAGATTTTGGGGAAAGAGGGGGGGGGGCGCACACACACACTCACTCACACACACAGAACAGCCTGTCTGTCGTGTTATTTTAGACGTAAAAAAAAACAGTCGAGCTGGCTGACTTATAATCTGTCATACTGACAAAGCTCAACTTAGATTACTACTTAGATTACAACTTAGATTACAAGCCTTCAATCTTGAGTTTGTGTATAGATAATAATAGTAGATAAAAAGAAGAAAATCTTCTTGACATGACAAATTTAAGTACGGATATTTTGACCAAACCGGCAGTATAAAGAATTTATGATTGGCTAATTTGAAAGGAAATTCATCCTGAGGATATCTTCTCAATCCTATAGATTGTAATTATTGTTTAAAAATGTAAGAGAACCCACCAATTTCTTAACTTGTGACATGGGCGATACATGCTTAGTTCTTTATTAGTTCATTAATAATAAACATGTCAATAAATTATACAAAATTAACGTAGGGTAAGGTTGACTAAAAGCGCCCTCTAAGCTTCTATGGCCTGTTAAAGCTAGGTTATTGAATTTTGCTATATTTGCAGCTTAGATTTATTTGCCAAGTAGTGCAATATGTCTACTTTACAAATAAGTTTTAAATATGATTTTGTGTCAAGACATTTAAATATTATTGCATAAAATTTAAGAAGTTGAAAAAGGGACTTTTTACTCCACACCTGGGGCAAAAAAGCCCCTCCATGAGGCTTCTTACCCCAAGAGCAAAATTATGGAAAATAACGTTTTTTTGACCTCATTGATGCTTTTTATGTTACTCTGTGTATAATTATACGTGTAATTTTGTTTTAAAAAAAGTTTTAGGCCACAAATTATGCCAACTTACATATTTTTTCACCTCATAGATGCGTATGTTTTTGTGTATAAATTCAAAGATGTAATTTTGTTTTAAAATAAATTTAGTCTGTAGACAAGATTTATAAAAGTTAATTGATCAAAAAAGTATGCCAAAGCGAAATTAATGAAAATTAAGAACCTTGAATGTATTTATGTATGTAATTATATATATATATGAATTTTGTTTTTAAATAAATTCAGCTTGTAGTAAACAAGGTAAATGATAATTGATAAAAACATAATAATGCTTTCTTCCCATCGCTTTCTCTGTCTGCCTCTTCTTCTTTTTCCTGGTACTGGAAGAAGGTCTTTGCGAGCCCCGAAGACCTTGTAATATGGCAGTTTCCATTTTTTTTTACAATAGTTAGCAGATAATCGTGGGGTCCAATCGCTCTAATAACCCTGTCTCTAATCTCTTCGTTCGTTATGCGGTCTTTAATGTAATATCTAGGATCCTTCTTCAGCATCTCAATTCCATTGCTAGGAACCTCCTCTCTAGCTCTGCAGTCAGCATCCAAGACTCGCAAGCTTATAATAATGTAAATCAGATGTAAAGCATATGAATCAGTGGCAGCAAACACAAATCAGATATGATTCAGATGAATCAGCTACAGCACATATGAATCAATCACGAAACATGTGAATAAAATACAACAAAAAAATGATTCAAGATACGACACATTCACCAGATACCATAAAGACCATAAAAAGAATCAGATAAGACACACGTATCATACGAAGTAGATGTATCAGATACAGCAGAGACAACACTCACAACATTGATGAATAAGATATAACACAAATGAATCAGATACGACACAGATCTAAAGTACAAAGGTAATGTGTTTCAACAATGCAAATGTAAACGAAGAACTGCGTTATTGTCACTTTGCTTTTAAGAAACATGTTTTCATTGGTTGATGAGATCAATTCTTGAAACTTTTGATATGCCACGAAACTATTATAATTATTACACACAGACACACAGTAACACACACACACACACTATAAGGCTTATGTTGCTTGGAGATAATAAGGTTAGGGTTACAGACATATAGAGATCAATGTAACAACAGTAACATAGACTACAAAGACTATTGTCTAAGTTTACTACTACTTTGTGGGGATTGATGGGAAGATAAATAATGTTCAACATACAACGCAAGGTGAAACTTTAAGCTGACACACACACACACACACAGACAGACATCAATAGATTAATTGAAGTGAAAATATTAAAAGGACTCTTGGAAAGGCTGTTAACGATATGTTTCACATTTTAAAAAGAAATCATTATTAATTATCGAAATGTCATTTCAATGAAAAAAAAAAGAGAAATTTAAATCAGAATTAAAAAAAAAGAACTTCTTTCAATAGTACCCAGAGCAAGTCCAAATTATTATCTAAGCTAAGGATATTAAAGCAATATCCAATGTGCGACACTTAGCAGCTTTTACGTTGTTTTTTACATTTTGTTTTTCATTTTTACCGACAACACTTTAAATCTTACAGTTGGCAACACTAAAGTGTCCGCATGTAAGGTGTTCGCTTTAAAAGAAAGGCAGCTACAGTTCCGGATTTACGACAGTGCCTCAGACTAGGGCCTTACCCTCAACAAACTCAAAAAAAAATTATTTTTTTACTAAAATTTGTTTTTGTTTTTTTTAAAGAAGGACATTAAAATTATCTTATATTATACATACGTTACTTTAAATAAGAAGATGATTACGTCCTAGGCGTCATGCATGTAGTCATGTATGTATTACAAGTAGGCCTACTATATTTCTTTCGTTTTAAATGTTCCGTGCTTTTAGATATAAGTAGTATTAGTTTTCAATAAGTGGATTAAAGCTTGAGAAAAAAAAAAAGTCTAGGGGGGCTCCACAAAAATCTTGCCTAATTTAAATCCGGCCCTGAAATAGACATCATGCCAAACATTCTAAAACAAGAAAAGAAACTAAAACAACACTGAAACAAAAACAAAACATGCTCGGCGGGTGACCTAAATGAACAACTCAAGTCTCGAGTCGGTCGTAAATAAATTAACGATCAACAAACTGAAGGACAGATCGAACAACAGCTCGAGTTGCCATATTGGCCTGTATCGATTCCTTCTGACTTGGCCAGGTCCGCAGAAACAAAACACCGGAAGCTGCTGGAATTTAGTTCAACTCATTTGTAGGCGGGAATTATTCAGGGCACTAATGTTGGGCGCGTGCAGATCCGTAGTCTCTAATTGCCTTGTTTGGCAAATTTTTCTTCCCCATCCATATATTTTTTTTTGTAATACAGATTTATTGGACATTAAAAGGTCAATAATAGTTTTAATTGGATGTTCTTCCCCAGTAAGTAAGGCAAGAAGATAATAATAATTTTATTTATAAAGCGCTGTTAACATGGAACTGTTAAGATGGAATTTTAATTTTGCGTGTTTTATATGTGAATTATTGGTTGTTGTTTTTTTAAAGCTATAAATAAATTGATACTCAAATAAATTAGGCCTATATACACTATTCAGTTCCTCTTATCTATTAAAGTTAGTGTTGGTTTTTACAATGCACATTGTTGATAAAATTGAGTCAATAAATCCTAGAGTAGTGTTCTCAAGGAGTGACAAAAATAATGGAAATACCAAAACGAGATATTCTGAATGTTAACGTCTAGTGGTGTACGAAATATTGTTAGAAGAAAGGGACGGATTTAAGCATGGTATAGGATTTTAGTGGAGGCTTTATAAAGATTCGTTTATGAATGAAAATACTTGTATCTAAAAGCATGTTATATTTTAGAAAGAAAATAAAAGAAAAAATACCCCCCACCGAAAAAAATCCTGATATGACATGCCATTCATTTGTGGGCCGGTGTATATGGTAATGCCCGTGCCGATTTTGATACCCAGTCCACCCCTGCTGTCTGGTAGGCCTACGTGTTATTTCTCCCACATCCAGTTTCTGATACGAGTCCAAAAATGTGCACTATTATTTTTTGTACCTGAGAAAACAAGAATTAATTTTAAAAAAATATAATTAATGAACTATTGGTAGTGAACTGTTTTGTTTAATATTGAGCAAGAGAAATAAGTCGTACTTGACAGATGTGTTTGTATAAGTTGAATCAGTCCCCCTGAGGTGGCTTGCGCCAGTAGTGAACAAGTTTTTTTATGCATTTAAAAAGCAATCATGATAACATTTACTAGGTCACCCCTTTGTCACCCCATCCCCTTTCCCAACTGGTCCAGACAAGTGATAGGATCATAGCGCATTGAGAAAGCTAGAAGCATGAAATTGAACTAAACAAAAACAAATGATAAATATATCTCTAATCGCACAAATTTATTATACTAATCTAGAAATCTAGTTATATTAAAAATGACTAATCCAGACTAATTGTTAAAATTACACTTAATATTATTATTATATTATTATAGCTTTTATATAGCGCTACTTTCATGCGCTTTGGTCCAATCAGTGGAGGGAAGGGAGTATCTAGGAGTTGGTTTTCCGTGCTGCCTTTAGGCGCTCAGTAAACACAACTCTGCCCGAGTCGGGTGTCCAATCTCGAGCCCCCCTTCTAGGTAGCCAAGCCAAGCCAAGTTCAAGCGTACTTAGCCTCTCGACCACGCTTTGGTTTTTTTTTTTTTGTTGTTGTTTGTGTTTTTTTTTTTAGTGTTGTTTTTTTCTTGTTTATGAGCATTGATCTTTCAATCTGGCGTTCTTGATGGTTGACATTGTTATTTTTGTTATTTTTATTTGTCTATTCATTTCAAATTGTCTCCCATTCTTCTTCTTTTCATTCCCTTAAGTTTTTCTTTACTACCACTACATTTCTGCATACCGCTTTCTCTTCCTTTCCTGCAATTTATAATGATTTCATAAAGAACGTAATACTTCATTAATCCTAGTGTCAACAAAGAGAAGGTTACTGTGATTAATTTTCAGTGGGTAAATTCAAAATTCAAAAAGCCTAGTAGGATTTATTTTTATTTGTTCCCCTTTCAGACTTTGCGATCTATAGGGCAGATGATGTTTAGGTCATCTGTTTCTTTGACCAGGGTATCATGTGGCCAGCACAACGACCAACAGCTTTTACTTTCCCCAACTTAGGTGATGTATTTTGTTTTCATTTGCATTGGAAAATATCTATTACGTTAACTATTAATGCTTCTTTTGAACTAAATATTTTTATTTATTAAAAAAATTATAAAGGATTTTTTTGGTGGGGGCAGTAACTTCTTAACAATCTAAGCATGTAGACCATGTGCTATATTCTATATAGTATAGGCATGACCATGTATAGTAATTTATCTGTAGACTTATTGTTACAACTTTTGCTAGTATTCACGTCTGCTAATCCCCTCAGCTTATCAAAATCTGTTCTGTAGCTGACTTTCCGGGGAGGGCTACAAAGCTATTCAAGCTTGCCTTTACAAAACACACACTCACATTCATTTAAAAACACACACACTTTTACATTGCCCGACGAATCAATGAAATCAACCCTCAGACTTGCACCTCGGTTAATGAATTCTTATCAATGTCAGGGATAAGACGGACCTGCTGCGCGTTAGATCTCTTTGCGCTCAGATAAGTTGTGGAGTTGGTCTTGTTATTTTTTAATCTTTGTATGTGTAGATGTGTGATATGGTGAAATTATATTCTGTGTGCTCTGGGTTGTAAAAAAAAAACCGTGCTTAAACATTCCTCTTTTTTCATTTTAAAACTAGTCGCAGTGTTGGTGAATATAATATATGTATATATAAGATTTAAGCTAAATATCATACATTTTTATTCATCAACAATCAAACGCTGTTTTCTTTTTCGTATATGATAGCAATGGAATTGTAATGCTATAGAAAAATCCTAGGTATCAGATACAAAGACCGCATTACTGACGAAGAGATTAGAGACAGGATTAGTACAGCGATTGGACATCACGGTGATCTGCTAACGCAAGCTGAAAATCTATGGCCATTTCACAAGGTCTTCAGGTCTAGCAAAGACCTTCCTTCAGGGAACAGTACCAGGAAGAAGAAGAAAAGGCAGACAGAGAAAGCGATGGGAACGCAACATAAAAGAATGGACGGGCCTGCCATTGAAAGAGACTCTATCCAAGTCGAAAGACAGAGAGGAATGGAGAAAGACGGTCAACAGATTCTGTGTGGTGCCCCAACGATTCAACAGACTGACGGGTTAGGTGAAGGTGATATGTTTGCGTATGAGCAACACAAAAGATCACAATTGTTACATACAAAACACAGTACATAATAGCACAGAGGCGTAGCTGGTAATGTACGTGTGGTGCGGGCCGCATCTGGGCATCAAACTTTCCCCCAGTAGGTATTAAAGTTCTTATTCCCATGAGCTTTTCAGTAAAAATAAAAATCCTTTTCATTTCTCACAAAATCTCACATGAAAAAAAACATTGTATTTGATATGTAAGCTATAAATGATGACCTTTCATTTACCTAAAAACTGCAAGATTTATTTTCCTTTTATAAATAAAACGCAATTAATTAATCACCACTAATCAATTAATTTTTTTTTTTCATTTATGTGTTGACATCAACTATGATTAATTGTGCGAAGTTTCAACTTGATCCGAGAATGGGAAGTCGAAGAAAAAGAAAAGCGTGTAAAAGAATACTGCCAGACACACAGAGTGTAATGTAGGCCTAAGCTTTGTATAAATAGAAGGCCATTATAGACCTATTAATCAAAATTAAAACTATCAATCAAAACTGACAACTACAGGTCTACTTACATTCGTAGGGAATGAGTCTCGGCTGGTCATTATTTAGTCCGATGAAGTGCTTCTGTCTCCTAACCTCGATATTAGGCGAGCGAACCTCCTGACCTAACGCCTCGGCCACCGACATAACTCACTTCTACTTTGCGGTTGTCTAAAACTTACTTCAGTCTTCTAAATCTAGAACAAATCTTCGTTGCACATGTAGTCAGTGAGGATCTGATTAAATGATAGGCCTATGTGATGGTTCTAAAAACACTTTACAGTTGCAATACACAAATTTAGTTCAAAAGATGTTGAATCTCTTTTTTTTTAAATCCTTCAAATATTTTTTAAAACCCTAAATAAACACGTCTTCGAACTAAACAAAATAAAATTCTAATTTCTAAAGTAGAACTCTAGCATTACTTTGTACTGTTAAAAACAATTCACTTTACTTGTTAATGTCTCATTGTAACCAGGAAAGAAGCAATGTTAACGGGTAGATCAATGACTACAAGCTAATGAAAGCGTTAAGTTATTCCAAATGTGTAGACACATTGCAGTACATAGTAATGCCAGCTACTACAACATTCACCGGCTAGATTTCATTTCTATGGTAGGGTGAAAATGTTGAGGGTGTGGGTCTGGTATGTTGGGTGTGTGTGTAGAGACAAAACTTTGTAAAGCTAACCCATGCCGAGTATCGATTGATTAAACGACTGAGAAAGTTTATACCCGGTGTAGATTTCGTACTCTCGACAAATATATAGGTCGACTCTTTTGTTTGGGAAACAACTTTGGCAGGTCATTGGAGCAGACGTTCGATGACTTGTTTACTGGCTTGGTCGTCATGGATACATGGATCAAAGGTCAAATTCAACAATAGACATTAATTTATTGAAATAGAAATCTTTGAATTTTAGCGGGAGAAAACTTCTCTAAGGAACTAGATGATATTGTTAAAGACTCATAACTTATAGGATCTAAATCTAGATCTATATGTAAAATATATCTAGTTACATGAAAAGTAGGCCCTATGCAAATCTAGCTTCTAGATGTTATACCCACACTTGGGCTTTGGTCTAACTTTGAACTGTATATTTAATAGCTTCTACCAAAACTAGATATCTAGATCTAAATTTAGTTTATATAGGCCTATTATAGTTAAATTATATATTAACCGAAACAAATAATATGTAATCCCTTGATCTTTGTAGTGTTTGATTCACGTCACGCTTCAATAAACATGTAAGAACACTTTCCGATCATTTTCCTATCAGATTTCCAAATAAAATCTCGAAAACTCCCCCCTTAGATGAAATAAAAATTATACCCAGCAGGGTCCACAGTCGAGCCCCTGGCGTAAAGCAATTTAAATTTCTGAGCTTCTACAAAATACCATTTCCCTAGTAAAAAGAAAGTTTGTCCAATCAAGCTACGAAAGAATGTGAAAAGACAAGACTTTTACTCCACAAGCTCAACCATATGATCTTTAATGTAATGTATGAATTTAAAATTGCGAGACATCAAAGTGAAGTGAACATTGTAAATATTTATTGTGGTTCTCATTTCATAGAAAAAAAAAGAACATAATAACAATAATTTGGTTTAACTGTTTTCAATTCAAACAATTTTTTCGTATCATTTTAAAATATTTGAGCAAGGGCCTCGACATAGATAATTAAAAGGAAAAAAAAGGTTGAAACTTTTTTAAAATGTTTTTTTTCCCTAGATTTAAAATTTACATTTTAAATGGACGGAAAAAGCTTCAAAAGGGGAGTTAAAAAACAACAACAGAAAGCATAATTATTTTGTGTAGTTAAAAGAGCTGTTGGCCCTTGAGCATATTGCTTAGGCTATACCAGACATGTCTATAGTCAAGTAAAAGCATCCCTTGTAGAGCTATCTATTATAATGGCCAACACTTAATGAGAGTCTTGTGTGGCCAGCACAAACATCAACAGCCTTTACTCCCCCAACGTAGAGTGGAGTGTCTCAGTGGCCACCTAAAAATCCTGCAGTTCAAAATCCCAGCCTTCACAGAGATTTAAACTCGAGATCTCTTGGTACAAAACCAAGGCAATTCACCCTGCACAGCCACCTGGTCCCTAAAAAAATTTGTTTTACTAGATTTATAAATATGCACTAACCATATATTATATTTAGTAGCAAAACTTTCTGCCATGAAACACTGAATGTTGAAAAACAAACGGCATGAATAAAACAAAATGATCATTATTAATTATTTACAGAATACTTTTTAAGCAGTAACAACAACAAAATGTTTTCACTTCAGTTTGAACTATACTTTCATGGCAACTAAATAACCTCCCTTTGGATTGACATAAAACTAAAACATGTTACAAATGATGATTATTCATTATGGCTAAAAGAGACAAACCTTAAGTTCATGTATATCAAGACTAAATATTTCCATAAGATTGAATGTCTGCACAAGTTAGACCAGTGATGCCCAACCTAATTCGACCCGCGGGCCATTTTTATTTCCGACACTCGTGTCGCGGGCCACATGAACAAAAAGTAGGCCTAAAAAACGATATTAACTTGAAACCCGTAGATCCTGTGCTTCATTAATTAATGGAATATTTGAAATGTATCTTTTTTTCCCCGCATCAGAAGATGGCTTCATTTCTCTACTTAAGATATCAGCAAGATTGGGCTTCATTTCTGTGCTTAGAATATGAACAACATTGTAGCTAGCTTTACATCGGAGTCATTTTCCTTTCTCTTTTTGGTAAATATTCCCATCAATCCTGCAATTTCTAAGCTTAGTTTAAGCTTAGTTTAACAATCTTTTATTTGCGGCTCAAACCAAGAATGCCGTCATATTTGTTTCATAATGTCGTTTAAATGTTGTTGTTTTTTTTTAAATAGCCACACTTTCTTTATAAAACAAATATGTTGGTTTATTATCATGTTCCACAAAAAAAGTAGAGAACCGTTCACTTTTCCTGGTAGTAAACATTCTACACTCAGATACCTATTTCATTAACGCACAAATGTTAAATGTCATGGAACTTATCATCAGCAGAAAAATTGAAACAATAAACAGAGATCCCATGCTGAGTTTCTTACACTAACAGTTTCTCCTCTGTCATCCTTAACTCTTTCTTTCCTAACTGACGATACCAGCGTTGATTCCACCAGAATGTGGTAAATAATTACGGAGAGAAAGAGTTAAAACTGAAATTGCAAGTTTGGTCCCAGATTAGCAAAAGAGAAACAGGAAAATTATGGAATATTTCAGACTTCAGACCGCAAGTTTGTTTTTCAGGACCAAAGGATATTTCATTAGATAGAATAATAACTTAACATGAAGGCTAGAGAATAGAATTAAGAATCAAAATGTGAAACAATCAAAGTGACGCAAAGAAGAAATACAAACATATGAGTCAGCAGATTTTCCTTTCACTAAGTATGAGTTTGATACATATATAAATCTAGTTTTCACATTGACTGCAAGTGGAAGTAAAGAATTACCTTAAATCTAAACATATCACATGGTAAGAAGATAAAAGAGACAAAAGAATGGAAGAGGAAAAAGACATATCAGGTAGGGGAGACAAAAAAGATGGAGAGAAAGGGAAAAAAAAAGAGATTTTTTATTCCTTTGAAAATATTACAGGGAAGAAGAACATTGTTTTATTTCAGGAAAATTGTTTATCCTTTAAGAGAGCAAATAGTTTTTTTTTATTCATCCAGGGTTATCTAATTAAATGTCAAGGTAAGTAACTCATGCCTAGAGAAAAATTACTTAGGAAGTGTGAATCAGAAGCCAGACCCGCTTGGCTGCCTAACAAGGGGACTCAAGTTTGAATCCCAAATTGAGCAGAGCTGTGTTTGCGGAAACCTTCTCCCAGATTCCCTTCCCCTCACTGGTCTACAAATGAGATCTTACATAACGCACTGAGCATGCCATAAGCATGAAAGATTCGCTATATCAAAACAGTTGAAAAACAAAACATGATGCCAATGTGACTGAACTAACTCTTAACATAATTAATACCATAAGTGTCTCTTGTTCATTCAATACCAAAAAAATTTGTTCCCTCAAGAAAAAACACAAAAATAATTCCAGACCTTTGTAAGTGAAAAAAGTAGAAACTAGCTATCAGCAAAGTGCAGCAAGAAGTACTAAAGTTAAATCTAAAGTTGGCAGCAAGCAAAGAACTTGTCAGGAAAGTTATGGGAAGCAGTTTTGTCTTTGTTTAGTTTTAAAAGATGCAAATCTATCTCTCAAATTATCAATGGTGAAAAAAGATGATATTTCACAAAATAAATGTGCCAAATAATAATTAATCAATTCAAAATATGTACAATCAATGATGAGAACATAACGTATTAAGGAATGTACATTTGCATTTTAAAACAACAAGTATAGATGTTAAAATAACATTTGACAATAAAAATTATCATTTAAATTACAAAAATGAATATACAAAACATGTTATATCAAATAATGTTAAGTATTTTTAAATCAGCAGTAAAAAAATTCTGCCAAAAGTTAAAACTACATGGAAACAAAATGCACAAAAAAAATGCTTGAAAAGTAAATGAAAATGTAATGTAGAAAATGAGTCACATACTTCACAGCCACATTGAACAACTTAAAAACTAGGACGCCTAAACTGGACTGAACATCAAGATGACTGGATGCCATATGGAGGTGGTGAATCCACGGCCTGCTCAACATACTTCTGTACTGAGACACTTTCATCCACCTCCAGTCTGTTGAACCGGCCCTTCAAGGCTAATATCATAGGGAGGCAAACAACAATTGAACCAATCGCTGTCCAGTTCATCCACATAGTGCCTGCAGAGATGAAATGAAAGAGGTGAAGGTCAAGGTCTCATACAGTTGTTCTCAATTTATTTTTTCACTCCTAATGATATTTTATAAAACCAAAAGGATCAGTGATTCCTGCACATTAGTGGCCCTAATATAGTATCACTTAAGTTCTCTGACAAATAACATTTCAAAAGACCAATTGTACCCAAAGCCATTGATCAATTAAAAATTCCCCATTAAACATTAGAGTGTCTACAAAATTTAAACAGTCCTTTACGAATCATTAACTTCAAATTAATTGCCAAAAAAAACAGGAGGAATGGCAGACGTAGTGCTGATTAATTATTTTTGAAAAAAGTAAAAAAATAACTCTCCATTTCTGAAGAGCTCCAACTAAACCTACAAAATAATATCTAAGATGTTTGAAAATCTTTCTTTTGAAATTTGTCATTTACAGTTTAAGATATAATGGGTAACTTTGGTGCTAGGGTTAACTTGAAAACAGTTTTAAAAAATAAATTCCTAATTCTGCCGTGATTCAGCTAGAGACTTTAGTTCAACAGCCAAGTGCTTAACCATTTAGCCATAATCAACTAGCCCATATTCAACAAGCATGAAATTTTAATTTAGAATGACAATAAACACTACTTTACAAATAAAACGATTGTTTTTATTTAATATGTTATTAAAAAAATATGAAGGAATTCCCTGGTGCTGTGCAGCCTTCAGCCATTTAAATCCATATTATGTGTCTGAAGTTCAACATCTCGATATATTGTGACGCAAATATGATTGTCCTTGACCAGCGAGGAATCTTAAGAATGAAGTGAGTTACTGCTTTAATTCTGATTGATGGGAGAAATCTTTCTGTGTGAACATAAAAGTTTCACCAGGCTGGAACCTTCAAACATTTAAGAACTTCATCTCAGGTTATATTTAATGAAATAAATATTTTCAAAATTTTAATCTTCTCATATACATGTTTTCTTAGTCTAATTAGTAAGGCTTGTCTTTTGAGTCCAAAGAATAAGGAGGAGTGCAGTAGTTCATATTCCTACGCAGTCCTTGCTAAGTCGAAATCAACATACACTTAACACAATATTCATAGTGATAACAGTTTAAAAATAAAATGCTGTTTTTAACAAACTATCAAACAACAATGTTCCTTTATTAAATGACCCAGATATTCACATACATGCAGAGATGGAAAATCCAGTGTACTCACCAACATTAGGAATTAGGAATACCGCCAGAAAGATCAAGCCACCGACATTGTTTAAGTAGGTCAGGAATCCATTGGCTGCACCCTCACTAGTTGGATAAGCCAGCTCACAGCCCAGCTCATAGATAAGTGGCACAGCAGAGTTGACCAATGTGTTTCCTCCAATTACAGAGATGTATAAGATGGCTGTCAAAAACAAGATTCATTATAAAAAAGAAAAGATAAGGAAAAAAAAATTGTCCAAGATTGTCTATTAAAAAGTTTTACTTTTTAAATTAGCATAACTGTATTACAAGTAGGTAAATAAACAAATACAGTACAAAAAACTAATTTATAGCCTCAATTTATTAACAATTTATAAAATATTTTAAGCCCATTAAAATTTTTGGCTACGAAAGTGTTATGGCACAATTAGGAAATTGGGGCGAAAAAATTATTTGCTTCATAGGAAAGGGAAAGTTTTGCTTAGAGATGTGAATATTAAAAATAAGACGAGGATTTTAGAAAGAATAAGGAAAAGTAAACAGATTATTTTGTTAGCTTTAGAGAGAGGCAGTTTTATGGACGTCCCATCATTATTACTAAACTTATTAATTGACATTGTTCACCATCATCAAGTACCTTTGTATTGTTAACCTTAGGCCTGTGATATTTGATCTCATTATTTGAGTGTTATCTCTGTTTGACTTATCTGCCTAAGACACAGTGCAGAAGCAGCTAACAAAAGGAACAAATCCACTCCACACCTGCCCCCAACTACTTAAGTGAATGCTGACATTTTTATGATAATTCAAGGCCTTCATTTCTTGGGGCTTGAAAGCTTAAGCCATGGTGTTTGACCTGTGGACATACCGTAAGAACTTGGTATCACCTGTACCAGCACCAGGGCAAACACTGTAAAACATCCAGCACTGAGTAGAAACATGACCAGAATGAACAGTTTCATCTGTCTAGCAAACAAACTGGCAAACCTGGAAGTCAAAAGAGAAACAGAGAAAATAATCTAGATGAATATATTGTACTGGTCACATGACACCCTCATCAACAGTCGGCTATAGAAATAGGTGAACTTTCTTTACATCATCTGCCCTATAAATTTGTATCTTGGGTTACAGATGACAAGACCATTATCTGAGATGAACTGTCCAGTGGTTTCCAAATCAGGCAGCTCTCCAAATAGTTTTTATCTTCTATATAGGGGTATTTTCAGTGTCTTAATCGGGCCTCTCAATAGAAAATACAGTTAAAAAGAACACAGCAATGATACTCTGGTGACACTCCGCAAGGACAAATTTCAAAATATGTTGTCTCATTCTGTTGTGTCTAGTTCAAAGGTGAAAAATTTGACTTTGTTCATGTCATTTTCTGTTCCATATTTTTATTTCATAAATGTTTCAATCCAAACATTCATTTTCCCAATACAAACTGAATGAATTTGAATGAGAATGAGAATAAAATTGGAGCCTGTCATTCCACCCAGAAAAATTAACATGTCAGTTAGTTATTTAGAGTAACAAAAAAAAAAACCCAACCTAAAACAAATTAATTCCACTTATCTTATTCAATAATAATTCATCATTTTCATGGTAAACCAGTAACACCTGACAGACTAAAAACGCAAAATACTTAGGTGTTATAATAAATGAAAAACTGTCATGGAATCCCCATATTGATGAAACTATCAAAAAATCAAACAAAGCATTAGGCTTAGGGTTTATTAAAAGAAATTTCTATAAATCAAATAAGAACATAATATTAAAATGTTATTTAACCTTGTTATTTAACCTTGGTAAAGCCTTGGTTAGGCCAATAATGAAATATGCATCCTCACAAAATAGTGAGATTCATAACAAACACATATTCACATTTGACTAGAGTAACACCTTTAGTTAAATCACTAAATTTAAATTTAAAATTTTGAAATCCTTCAGGATAGAAGACTCAAAAGTAAAGCAACAATTATACATAAAACACTGAACCATAATCTTCAAATACAAAAACAAAATCTAATAAAATACTTAGAAACACACAATGAGGAATTCCTCATTCCATATGCTAGGACAAAATTTTTACAAATGCTCCTTCTTCCCTAGTGCTATTAGAGCATGGAATGGGTTGCCTGAACTAGCAGAATTTAGGTCATTGGTTAATATGTATGACTAAATGCATGACGCATAGGACGTAATCATCTTCTTTTTTGAAGTAACGTCTGTATTATATAAGAAGAAGAAATTAACTACCATACCAATAAAAAACTTAACTGACCTATTCAAAGCATTTAGAAAGATAAATTTCAAGAGAAAACAAAAAATAAATAAAATTTAAACAAGCTAATATGATTATTACCTTCCAATCAACAAAGAACCAGCAAATGATCCTAAAGTTGCGTAAAAACCAATCCAACCAGCCTGGTCCTAGAGGACAAAAGAAGGGCAAGATTTTGAGTTATTAGTAATAACTTTATTGAGATTTTGGTAATATAATTGGTAATGTTCTTGAAGAATAAAAACATTTGTAAAACAATTTTTTTTTAATGCAGAGATATGGTTCAAAGTATTTTAAATATCTTCTGATAGGCTAAAGATCAATGCATTTCTTTAAAAAAAAAAAACAATGTAAAAATAATAATAAAAACAATGATCAACATTAAATAATAATAAAAGATAATCCTGAAAAACTATTTTTGTGAAAAGAAAAAAAAAAGGGAGTTGGTAATTGTGTTGATAGCATCAGTGAAAAAAGTGTGTTTATCTCAGTAGACTGTACCATTTAACTGACTAGCTGGTTAAAGACTTTCAGTTTCAAAAAATATTAGCAAGTGTCCAGAACTTCAAAACTTTTCAAAGGGATGTTAACAAGGCTTCCATGATGCTAATATGATTATTGATCTATAGGCATGGCGATGAAGCTAAAATGTTCCTTACACGTGTCCAAACATGGACAAATACATATTTTGACTCCTAATAGGCGATACCATCGTTGATTTGACCTTATTAAATTAAATTAATATTTAATTTTATAAACTTTACTTTCTGTTTTATAAAAAAAGCATGTTTTACCCTTTAACTCTATACTAAATAAAACATTTTCTGAAAACAAAAGAAAAAGTTATTGAAGCTTAATCATAACAGGGTAGTGAAATGGTAATGAGCAAAATGAAGAATTCAGTTGAAACGTGGAAAAATAATTACGGAGAGAAAGAGTTAACAGCCTCTACACATTTTCTTACTACGGTATCTGTTGGGGGACAAGCTTGGGTTTTAGTTTTAAGTGATTTGATTTTTGATTTGAGGCACATCGGCGCAATTTAGGCCATGTCGTGCCTGCAGTCCCCTAAGGATCCCTCTCTCTCTAAACAACAAGGGCCAGATTCTATACAGTCATATCATTAAAATCAAGGTCTATTCACAGTGGGTTTTAGTTTAGGTTTTAGCTAGAAAATCTCTTATGAAAAGGAACCATTGGAAATATTACTTCCTATGTGAGGACTGAAAAATTGACTTCTCAAACTCACCTCATCAACATGTGTGAATGAGAAAGCGCTCAAATTGACATTCAGTACACTGGCCCAACAGTTGATGACACCCAAAGACACACCATAGATTACAGCTAACAAGACAAAGTATTTTTTGCTGAAACGATTAAACAGAGTTTAGGGTTAGTTTTTACTAGACAGGCAGGCATGCAGGCAGACAGAGTGAGTTGATATAAGTTTTGTGGCCAGTAATCTTAATGAGTAATCTTCGATATTAAGTCATTCCTATTGCATACAAACCTTCTTAGTGACCACAGGCCTGACCAGTATTTCTCTCTCTCAACTGATGCAGACAAACAGGGAGGGTGTGGTGGTTTAGCAGGAAAGTAAATCAATATTATGAGAAATATAAGTCCAGCAAAGCCACATGCTGTAAACAAAAATTTATAGCCCTGGATTATTTGGAAACACTTATTTTAAAAAAGAGTAATAAATTTATTTCTTTAAAAAAGTGAAGACTAGTCAAATTAAACAAAATATATATACAAGTTCTTTGCTAAATCCCTTCAACTTTTTTTTTAAGTAATGTAAAGCGCCCCCTTTTATACCGCAATCTATAGGGCAGATGATATGAAGGTCATCTATTTCTATGGCCAACAGATAGTAGAGTGTCATGTGGCCAGCAAAATGACCACCCACCTTTACTTTGCCGAACTCAAGGCAGGTACCCCATTGGAGTTGGATGGACTCATAGGTGTCCTGAAAATCCAAAAACTGAAAATCCAAGTCTTCACAGAGATTCGGAAGCTAAGCACTTTACCACACAGCCACTATGTCACTTTTTTTTAGAAAAATGGTAGAAAAATGTAGTGAGTGGTCCCAGATATTTTCGTATGTTTGGGAATATACATCTACTTAATGAGAAAACAAGTTCAGGAATGTAGTTTTTCTAAGTAACTAAAGCAACTTAGTTTTGTCTAAGCAACTTAGTTTTGTCTAAGCAACTTAGTTTTTCCTAAGCAACTTAGTTTTGTCTAAGCAACTTAGTTTTTCCTAAGCAACTTAGTTTTGTCTAAGCAACTTAGTTTTGTCTAAGCAACTTAGTTTTGTCTAAGCAACTTAGTTTTTCCTAAGCAACTTAGTTTTTCCTGTATAATTTAGAGTATTGTTTACATAATGATGCATAAAAGTCTAGCCCCCACAAACCTTTCCCTTCCTTTTAATGAGTCTTAATATCACTTAATGACTTACAGTAGTACATATACTTCATGATTTCATCTCTTTCTCTTTGAATTCTGGCAGCTGAAAGTAATAGAAAGATCTCATAAAAACACATTATTTTCCAACTTAAAATCTTGGGAGGTAAATTTTTTTGGTATATTAAAACTATGAAATTTTGCTCTTCTAATAGACCATTTAAATACTTAAATTACTTTTAGATCTTAACTTTTTTTTTTACAGTAAAGAATGCACAGCAATGGTGAACAAAGTATCCTTAGTGTTAAATATTTCAAACTTAGTGAAAAGAAAAATTAGAAAATTTAGAAAAAAAATTATAACTGATTTTTAAAGGTTAGTAGTAAGATATTTAAAACTAAGATTAAAAAGTAAAAGTTGTCTACAATTATCACTTATAAATATTATATGCAGTAAACTTGTAGCATGTTAAGTAACAATGTTGAATTCTAGCAAAAGTATCAAGAAGTCAAGAGCATTAACTCTTACCTGTAACATTCCCTGGCTCCATGGTGCTCAGAATCAGATGACTAGCTGAAGATCTGAGGTGGTTCAAATTTGTTGAGGATAAAACAAAATATTATATAAATATCCTATAATAAAATAAAGTAAATAAAATAGACAATTTTTGATGAGCCTGAAAATAGGACTATTAGTTTTTTATTTTATGTAAATTCAACAGCCTATTACATTGAAAGTTTCCCTACAATATGCCAGTTATTTGCAAAGCAAAGATATTTCTCTATAACCAATATTATTAAAAATGCGAGCATCTAGCAAGTTATATAACCCCTGTTAAGCAGCTTTGTTCAACTTATTTGCAATGACTCTTCTGGATAGTATACATCTATCCCTCTCCCATCATTGCCCCTTCTCCTGTTAATGACAATGGTTCCCCCGACCCAATATCTGAGCCACATTTTAAGGCCAGAAGTTGGACTAGTTGTCCGAGGCTATTTGCGACGCATGCTATTGCGAGTATTCTATATCCATGCTTATATCCATTACCTCTTCCAGCCTTAACAATCTTACAGAACAAGAATGGTGTTTGTTAGCCTTGGCTGTCTACCCACCTAGGAGAAGGTAAGAAAGAACCCAAACCTCTGATCCAAAACTGCATCAGAACCTGCCATTACATCTGCTGCATGGATGGGGGCAAACTGTAGTGTGGGCAACAATGTTCTGACCATAAATTATGGTCATTAGTAGGAGATGATCAATAGTCAATATAATAAGTAATGAACGGAAATAATAAGGAACAAGTCACATTGGGCAGATAACCTCAAAAGAATAAGTGAACAGAGGAACAAAGATTGTTCTCCAGCAAAAAGGCAGGTATCCCAAAGGCAGATCAAGAGTAGGATGGCTTGATGATCTAGAGGAAGAACTACAACAGCTAAAAGTCCGGGCATGGCGACATAAGTCCCAGGATAGATTAGAGTGGAGAGATGTATTAGAGCACGCAAGGGCCCTCCATGGGCTGTAGTGCCACTGGGATGGATGGATGGATAGATCAATAGACACTTCACAAGTGAAGGAGAGCACTGAAATGTACCTTGTGTGACCACCTATCTCCAATCTAGTAGCCAATGAATGTGTTAACTATTACAAACAAAATGTATTCACCTGTACTTACACTGAGGTAGACATTGGTGCTGCTGTCGTTGTCACATTCAAGTTTGGTGGACCATCACTTACAAGGAATGGACCTTTTCAACAAGAGAAGGTAAAAACATAATTAGTCACAAATATTCAATTGATGTTATTATATGTATAAGATACAACATTTCAGAATTTAAATCACTATATAAACTAAAGTGGTTGCCTGTTAAATGAAAGAAGACATGTGACCTCTCTAAGCATCACTGTATAATGTAAATCAAACTTCCAAAATGTGGATCAGAGTTTTAACAGTCTCTCATGACAATCCCAAAGTTATAGTGTGTCTAAAACATTCTCAGTACAGCGAGGTAATTTACTTTACCTAAAACAAACGGCAGAGCTGAACCTAAAACACTGATAGATGTTCCTATGGCTGTGGCAGTTATCCTTTCATTTGCAGGGAACCAGATTGCAGAGAGCGTGGGCATCCCGCCCATTCCAACAGGTCCAGCAATTCCATTCAGGAACTGACCAATGTGAATTAAACTATGAAGAAAAAATTACTTACATTGAATAGCACATCAAAATAAATGCAAATAATTTTTTTATAGTTATTTTTTTTTTTATATTTAAAAAATAAAAAAAATAAATCAATAGTTTCATTGCATGAGAGAAGAGAAATTAAATCCATTTCCAATCCACCAAAATGGAAATTTTAGAGAGGCACCCACTCAAAACCAAAATCCACAAATTTGGCACTAAAAACTGTCTCAAAGGACTAATTTTATTCAAGAATTTCTGAACCTAAAAAAGAAGTAGGCCAACAACTAGGAAATATAACTCTGGAATCAGTTAAACAATGCAATGGATTTCCACCCTGGGAACAGCTACCATGCCAGTAAACCACTTAAGTATGCCAAACAGTCAGATTGTCAGCCTGACCAATGCAAAAACAGTCCTACAAAGCTTGAGTGTTCAGAACAGCCATTTTAAAGCTCAAAAAACGTTAACAGCAAGAAAACTGTGGATACACAGTACATTTTAAACTATAAGGAAACATGAAGGCTGACACACTTGCCAAGAGAAAGAAAACAAAGATACAGTTGAAAATTGCACTCTATTGGAAGAAATGAAGAAACTAATTGTAAAACCAAAAGGCAGGCGACTCAAAGGCAGACCCCGAATGCGATGGATAGATGACGTGGAAGCAGATCTGAAGCAGCTTGGGGTTAGGGCGTGGAGACGAAAGGCCCAGGAGAGATCTGAATGGAAGGATGTGTTAAAGCAGGCCAGAGCCCTCCATGGGCTGTAGCGCCACTGGGATGGGATGGAATTGTAAATAGAATAAATGAGAAATGGATAAGCTATTATAAGCACAACATGAACAACCTCAAATATTTCGCCTCAGAATGGGACACAACAGACTGAAACACATATTTCAGAAGCTGAAAAAATTAGCATGGAGTAACACGAGAGAATGCCAACCATATCTTTAAAACTGCATTCTTTATCAAGAGGCCTGAACAAGACACTGACCCCATAATACTCCAATAGAAGACAAACTATATGGAGAGCTGCCTGATTTGGAAACCACTGCACTGTTCATCTCAGATACTGGTCAAGTCATCTGAACCCTCCAACATAATAATGAGAACAAAGAAGAAGAATATAACAAACTTAAAGCCAAAGTTTTTTAACAGAGGCGCGTATAAATATCCAAAGATAATCATCTGACAACTTACATGGTGGCAGAATTTTCATCTGATGTGATCACTCTACAAACGGTGCCAATAAAAACACAAAACATGCTGGGAACCACTGCCCACCTCAGACCTGCAAGGAAGTGTGATTGTACAGTATATATCATTTTGATATAAATCATTCAGCAGTTAATGAAATATATATATTATTCAGCAGTTAATGAAATATATATATTATTCAGCAGTTAAAGAAAAATAATTCTTGAAATCTGTTGGCATTGGAATAAAAAGGGGAAAAAAAGCAGACAACAAATACTTACTGGTTCTTACCATTTGAAATTGTTGTGTAGAGTTGTGCATCACACTTGGAACCCTAAAGCGAACAAGTGCACCCTTTTGAATGAACGGTCTACACCTCGCATACACCCTTCTGTCTAGTGGGGGGTGAGACTCAGATTTAAACTTGGCTTTAGTTTGATGTTCACTTCCAGTGACATGGACACTCTGGACTCGCGGACTAGAAAAATAGCCAGAGGCTGCGACGCAGGAGCTTCCGCCATATTCCGTTTGATCTACCAGGCTGACCATGCGGGGTTTGCTATTTATATAACGGCCCCTTGAGAGATTGTTGTGGGAGCTCTTTTACATCCCCGCACAGTGCAATGAGAATACTCTCCAAACCTCTTAGGCACTCCCACGAAGCTTTGTTTTGCTACCCTTTGGCCTAGTCTTCCCCTCTCACGATAGTTTCCACCCGGACGCTTGTCTGGGACTGGTTCTTACCAAGCATTTTTATAGATTATTATAGATTACACATTATTATTATGTACATGCTAACAAAGCAAATGTCACTTTATGAAAAAAAAAATAATAAAAAACAGGAATTCTGACCTTTAACCTGAAGCAGCCAAGGAAAAAATAAACCACACACAACATAGGCAACTGGACCCCAGTTGTTCAGCCAGGCAATGGTGGCATCACTCCAGGAAAAGGCTTCTTTACTGCTGGATGATATTGGGCCCCAAGTGTTCCATACAGCATTTTGAGTGAAACAATAGAGACTGAACATCAGTAGAACGTACCATCTTCTTTTATAGACCTAGTCAGAAACAATGAAACAAATTTCACTCTCAAGAATGAGGAGATTATTACTTTACATCTAGATTACAACCTCTACCTCCTTCCAACAACTTCCTTTGTAAATCATTCTAACAATAAAAACAATATGTAGCATGGGAATAAATACATTTATTTAATTTGATGTGCATTGCACAATTTACAATAGAGCTGTGAGATTGTTAACAAATAGATATTGAAATTTGACTAGAGTAAAATCATCTAAAATCAATAAAACATTTCAGGACAGAAAACGTAAAAAGTAAAGTAGCAATAGTTCACCTAACCATAGCTTTCAAATAATGAAAACCAAATTTATAAAAAATACCCAAAAGGACACAAAGATAAATGCAATTTTTTTTTGTTCCACATGGAAAATTTGTGCACAAGTGTTCCTTCTACCCTAGTGCCATTAGAGCATGAAATAGGTTGCCTAAAAGCCAATGAGTTAGACAAGTTTAATTCTCTAATTCACTAATTAACAAGAGGGACTAGATCAACACATGCATACATAGAGTACAGTTATCTTCTCATTTGAAGAAACGTAAGTAATTTAAAAGATAATTTGGAGACCTAACAATAAGTAAACATAAGTATAGGAACAAATGTGTTGAAGCAGATTAAAGCCTGCATTGGAGTGCGTGTCTAATATTTTAGCCTACTCCGCCTGATCTATTTGTCTACCTTAAGAGCTAGAAAACAATTAGAAATCTTATGCTGTTATTAGGGTCTTGCAAGAATGTTTTTTTGTATATTTTGTATTTGGTTCCACAAGGTTGTCATTGCCAGAAGTGGTAATGGATAAGAGCACTCCAATAAAATGCTTTCTAATGGCATGACAACCAGTCAAACTCCTGGCCTTCATGAGTGGCTAAGATATTGAGTCCGGCAGAACTGTTTTCACTAACAGAAGAAGGGGTGAAGGTGAGTAACTGGCACCTAAACCAGTAAGCTTCAGGCAGGCGGGCCCGTCAGCCATTGCTGGCTACTCCCCTAGGAGAATGACAAACTCTTATTTCAAACCTCTATTGCCTTACAGTTATACCCATTCATGGAAAAGGCTTTGAGGAAAAATCAGAAGCCAGCTACCCTTAGGCAGTTTGAAGCACTCAGTGCTACATCCTGGCAGAGTCTGCAATGCCACTGACCCCAAACTGTATTGGCTCTTGCCATTCCTTTGGATACATCAGCTGTGTAGAGAGGGTGACATTATTCTGACCACAGCTAATGCCCAGGAATTCATCTCATCATCCATCCATGAGATGTTCCATAATTGCTTCGCAATTGAAGGAGGCCATATTTCATGTTCACATCTATTTTCTTATTGTAATAGTAGTTATGCTGAGGTGCACAATTGAAGTCAAACTGAATTTCCATTTGTTTGGACCAATAAAATTATCTTATCTTTTATGTCTATTGAGATCTATGTGATCTGTTCACAGTTCACTCTGAATGATTCTTATTTAACACGTAGCAATAAATTTTAAAAAAAGCCAGCCAAGACTGTCTGTTGAGAAACACTGAAGCCTGTGATTAAGTTATAGAAATAATGAAACGAAGGTTTAAAAAACAACAACACACACACACACACAATAAATCTAATCAAAAGATATTGTTATCACAGAAAATCATTTATTTTCAATTTAAATACTTACTTTAAGAGCTATTTCTGCTTTCACTTTTATAGTTTCATCTGTAAAGGGAACAAACTAGAAATTAAATTGATGTGTTACATGTTACATTATGCACCAGTAGTGCAAGATTGTTTTTATTCCATATGTTTCTCATGTTGTATCAAATTTGCCAATGAAAATAAAATGTAAAATTATGAAATACAATTTAAAAAAAATGGACAAATTAAATAATACTGACTAATGAACTATTATATAGAGATGAGAAATAAGCTCTTTCAAAACACAAAATATTTTTATTGTATTGTGAAAGAGAAATTAACATTTGTTGTGTTATGTTTATTCTACCTATAATCAGAAACTATTCAATATTGGAGGAAATATTTTATTTTAAACACAACAATGGCATGAACTTATAGAGGCCGTTTCAGCAATATTGACGAAAATTTGTGTCTTCAGCTAGCAGACTTTCTTGCCAAAAGTACATTTTATAATAGCCAACTTAGCTACATCATTTCCATCGTTCTTCTGTTTTTGTCATTGTTCCAAAATATTTTAAGAGTAAATCAGAACTGCTCAAATGTTTATATCTATTATTAAAAAAGAAAAAAATATATAACATAATGAAAACATCTGTTGTGAACACCTCTTGAATAAGAGAATATAACAAAAAATAATCTTTTATTTAAAAAGCAAAGCTTATATTAAGCATACTTGTATCAATTAGCTTGGATCAGTCATGTAATTAAATTTATAATCTAGACTAACAATAAAAAAGCATTTATAAAAATATTTTTAAAATGGGGAAAGACCTGAATTTGAACTCATGGCTCAAGCCTGCAAGTGTAAAGCCTATGAACATGGAAGATTGTATAGTTATCTATTGTTTCTACAGTTTTGTTCTATTTTATTTTTTTCATGTTGTGTTCACTAAGACTCAGACAATGGTGTATAAAGGGGACTAATTCAGCTCATACCACCACTTCAGTCTAGTACAAATTCTTTCCCTTGTTTGAGATATCAAACAAAATAATTAATTACTAATAATTAATTAACTAATTGGTTAATTTAAAAAAAAATTATTCTTGTGTTGTCAGGTAAAATAAATAATTGTATAAAATTTCAACTTGATCCGAGATTGGGTGTGGGAAAAATAACATGTACAAACTTTTTTGACCAGACAGACAAACAGGCAGGCAAACAGACAGAGTGATTTGATATACGCTTTGTAAAAATGGTTACACAAGCATTGCCTACTAACCTGATGAATTGATAACTACACCAGCTATACTATTGTTAGTCAAGCTTTCAATGCTTTCAGTCTCACCAGAGAGAAGAGGCTGCTTGAGTTCATCCTTAGAGTCCATCTTTGATACTGATGGCTGGTCACATGAGGAAAGGAAAAAGTGACACAATAACTTCAAAAAAACAAACAAACTCTTTTAAGTACTAGTGAACCTCTCTGAAGTTACCAATGTTAATCAGCTTCCGAACAGAACAATTAGTTAACCTCTTTACAGGATAGTTGTATGATAAATGTAGGTCAAAGTTTACATTTTGTGTGTGTATTTAAAGGATAAAGAGAGATAACTGTAGGTTAAAGCAAAACAAGTGTGTTATCTTTACACCTCACAGAGATAAAGAAACCATGTTTCAATTAGCATAAAAAACAAACATTAAAGGGCTTGTATTTAATGTTAATTACTCTTCGGGAAAAAAAGATATTTGTAAAAGAAAAAGTACTACCCACAGATAGCCATAGATACATAGGGCTTACCTCTGAAAATTCTAATATAAAATTGTCAACTACTAATTTGAAACAAGAAATTGCTCTGCCAGGTAAATATTTAAAAAACTAAACGTCCTATTGTCACATAACATAAAGCAGCTGTTACATTAAGTCTATTTTGAGATTGTATTCCTGCAGTGCAAGGTCATTTAGAATAACAAATTATTTATGCTTTCATTGGTTGAATGTTTGCATCACAAGGTCATGGCCGCAAGTTAATTCCAGACCATAAAAGGAGCGGTAGAGAAATTCAGAGGGCAAGAGAGTTGATTGGTTGTTTCCAAATGCAGAATGACGTAGATGTTAAAAAGTATTTAAAGGATGAAGATATTCAGTTGGGAGTTTGGACGACAACAGTAAATTTGTTTTAACTAAATTGTATTGCACAGAGTGTTTATTATTCAAGTGATTCCTAGTTCCAGAATAAAAGCTGTGTATTTATTGTTAAAGGATCTCAGTTGTTTTTTTAATTTATAGTTTAAATTTATATCACCAGCATCACGATATTGTTTTAGTGTTTGGTTATTGTTTAAAAGGAGATATCTATACAAAATTAGTATACATCAGAAACGCATTCTCTGACCAACACAATCTCATTGTAATATTAAGACATCGTTGTCATCTGGCACACTAAATATAGCATCACATACAGCCTCAAAATATATCCTCACAACTACATTATTATTTCAATAACTATCCTTATCTTATCTTATATAATACAGAATTACTTCAAAAAAGAAGATAATTACATCCTACGTGTCATACATTCAGTCATGCAAATAATCCAATGACTTAAATTCTGCCAAGTCACTGGTTTTCCTGGCTAGCTCAGGCAATCCATTGCATGCTCTAATAGCACTAGGGAAGAAGGAGTATTAGTACAAATTTGTCCTGGCATATGGGATGAGGAATGTGCCTTTATCTTTGTGTCTTTCTGAGTATTTTATTAAATTTTGTTTTTGTATTTGAAGATTATAGTTCAGTGTTTTATGTATAATTGCTACTTTACTTTTGAGTCTTCTTAATTACTCTTGGGGAAAAAAGGATAATTGCAAAAAAAATACTACCCATAGATACATACTTATTAATGATATATTATAGTGATCTTTTAATGGTCTTTCTCATGACTTTTTAATATTACACAGATTAAAAAAAACTGAAACAAATATAGTTCTATATCTACATGCATTCAATTCTTTGACTGCCTTCATGGTCATATCTTAAAAATCTAATAAATTCTTCAAAGAAGATAATTATGTGTGACAGACTGGATTGTTTTGTTTTAAAAGTTTCCGATGTTCCTTCAGAAATGAAAATTATTACTTCCTAGTTCAAAAATAACCAGTGTCGATTTGTGGGAGAAAACTCGACAAAAAGCCCATAGCCCAAGACATCACAAAACAATAATGGAGCTGGATAGGACACACCCTGCGAAAACCAGCTATCAATGTTGCAAGGCAGGCACTTGACTGGAAACCACAAGGAAAGAGGAAAGTGGGCAGACCCAAGCAAACCTGGAAGAGTTCAGTCATCAGTGAAGCTGAGGGTACTGAAATGACATGGGAGTAGATGAAGAAAGCTGCTCAGAACTGAGTTCGGTGGAGAGGTGTGGTTGCAGCAATATGCTCCCCTGGGAGTGCACAGGATTAAGAAGTAAGAAAGTAAGCCCAAAACTCCAGCAAAGTCCAACTTTCACAACTATATAGGAATACACTAACAAAGAATACAGTTTTAATTTTACTTGGAAGCTGATGTTACTCTTCCAGATTTTCCACAGTTTGCTCATGACACCAGATGCCAAGCTTAATTGAGGTTTTTATCTCTTGAATGGATCCTCTATTTCTTGTTATGTTTGAGTCAACTTCTAATGTTTGGCCATTCAGCTGTATGCAACATCTTGTACTATCTCCACCACAAACTAGTATTTTTCTTCTTTCAGGATAAATTTCCATGCCAACTGCTCTAGCTACAGCATCCAGTTTTGAGGCATTATCTTGTAGTTCATCTGCATTTAATCAAATGAGGTCGAAATCATCTCATAGAAACTAGATCAACAAAATCTGACTGTTTTTGATAAGCAGAAAAGTTGTCAGCATATAAAGATATAAATTAAAAAAAACAAGTAAGAATAAAAAAATATATTTTTTAAAAATGAAGCTTATATTGAGTAAAATTGCCTCAATTATTTTGAATCAATCATTTGTTAACAGATACCTAGACTAACAATAATAAATTTGTGTATTTGGAAATATTTTTATTGTTTTTGTATAGTGCAACTTTCATGCTTATAGAATGCTCAGTGCTGTATGGTCCAAACACTTATGTGGACCAGTTAAGGGGAGGGGGGAATCTGGGAGAAGGTTTCTGTGCTGTCTTTTCAAATGCAATGAAAAAAAAATGGTCTGAATTCAAACTCTGGGTCTCGAGCCTCCATAATGGAAGGCAGACACAGTAGCCATTGAGCTAAACACAAAATAGAAGGTTTTAAAGTCTTAAAAAGTCTATATCAAACGACTTATTGCCCCTTAGCTTAAATTCTAAAGTACATTTCTATATAAAACAAAATTTATTAAAATCAACTAAATGATTAAATAACTGGTTAATTTTTTGATTGATCAAGTGTTGTCATCAACAATAAATAATTGTGCAAAGTTTCAACCTGATCTGAAAATGGGAAAAATAACTCGAACACCCTGAAAAATGTCAGTTATTAAAAGTAACAAAAAAAAACTAAAACAAATAAATTCTACTTATCTTATTCATGGTAAACCAGTAACACAGACTAAAAACCCAAAATACTTAGGTGTAATAATAAATGAAAAACTGTCATGGAATCCCCTATTGATGAAACTATCAAAAAATTAAAAAAAAGTATTAGGGTTTATAAAAAGAAATTTCTTTAAAAATCAAACAAGAACATAAAACTAAATGTTATTTAACCTTGGTTAGGCCAATAATAGAATATGCATCCTCTGTTTGGGACCCCTCAACTCAAGAAAACATAAAGACTGGAACAGACACAAAATAGAGCAGTGAGATTCATAACAAATGAATATATATTCACATTTGACTAGAGTAACACCTTTAGTAAAATCAATAAATTTAGAAAGCCTTCATGAGAGGAGACTTAAAATAAAGTAGCAATTATACATAAAACACTGAACCATAATCTTCAATACAAAAAACAAAATCTAATAAAATACTCAGAGAGACACAAAGATAAAGACACATTCCTCGTTCCATATGCTAGGACAAATTTGTACAAATACTCCTTCTTCCCTAGTGCTATTAGAGCATGGAATGGGTTGCCTTAGATGAAGCCAGCCAGGAAAACCAGTGACTTGGCAGAATTTAAGTCAATGGTTAACATGCCTGACTAAATGCAAGAACGTAGGACGTAATCATTTTCTTTTTTTGAAGTAGGCCTAAAGTAACATATCTGTATTGTAACAAATTATTGTATAATATTAATAATAAGATAATATATAGATATTATATATGATAGTAGTATTAGTACTGACTTACTAATTCTAGTCACACTAGTCACAGTGTAGTAAATCAGTTACTAGTATGTCCTATGTAGACTGTAGGAGTGTTACAGTCAGTGCAGACTGAGATTTTTTCAAACTGTGGTCAGTGTAGAAGACAGTATAGACTAATATGAAATATCTAGACTCTAGATAGATCTAGACAAGAGTAGATCTAGAATCTATTCTAGACTCTAGAGACTAGAGTCACTACAGACACTACTGACTGTCTAGGGACTGTAGACTCGATCAACGTCTCAAGACTGTGTAAAGTCAAAAAAAGTGTGTAACAGTAAAGTTGAGTAAAGTGTAAACGAGTGTTACACTGTGACTGTGAGTGTGACTGACTCACTCAGCCTCAGGACTTCTAAGACTAAACTCATACTAATCTAGATCTAGAATCTATCTCTATCTAAAGATATTAGATTAATCTAGATTAATGTATAACTAGCTCTAGAAACATCTAGTATAGATCTAGATTTTACTTCTTATTTCGAAGACAAAAAGGGGTGTAATTTACTAAAATGAAACCATAACAAATCGAGGTCAGGGGAGATTATTCAAATAAATACTGTACGCCCGGACCTATATACATACATGTATATGGCTACTGTTGTCTCGAAAGGCAATATCGATGCGCCCAGATGAGTCACTGGTTTTGGTTTAATCTTGAGACGGGTCAGAATCTGGTGTGGCTAATCAAGCCAATTCTAGAGCGGCAGACTTTGCCACAATTCATACATGTGTGTGCCTCTAATTCAGGGTTAGCGGACAGGGCAGCTTTCTTTTTTCCCCTCTTCTCTTGATTAAGGCCGCTTCTCAGCAAGGGTTGTCCCAGTACACACAGTCTGTCTTCATGCACTTCGGACTTGGGCTATGTTTTCCCCACATACTTTCGCTGATGCCTGTGGCTCTCATGTCTCGCTTGCAGACATCTCTATATGTTAGTCTTGGGCCGCCCTTGGGTCTGACTCCTTCCACAAGCTCAGCATATAAGATATCTTATGGGATTCTACCATCTGGCATGCAAGTGACATGTCCGAGCCAGCGTAATCATCTCTGTGTCAGGAGAGCATACATGCTGTTCATATTGGCCTATCTCAAAACTTCCTTATATATATTATATATAGAGATAAAATTGACGTTTTAAATAGAATGTTTGATATTTGACTAAACTTTTCTTTGTTAAAAAATTAGCAGGCTATTGTGCTGTAGACACTTCAGATAATGCATTTTTGAAGTAGGCCTACACTTAGGCTAAAAGGGAAAAAAAACAACTCTTGAAGTGTGGAAGTTGGAAGCACAATTGAGCATTGTGGTGAGAATAGAGATGTTTTGTAGTTAATGATAAAATGGAGATATTCGGAAATAAGTTTTTCTTTCTTTTTTTTTATATTAGTACAAATAAACCATGAACTATATTACTAGGAACATATAAAGTAAGAATTCTTTTTTTAAACCTTATATTAGACTTATTTCAAGTAATACTTGCTGTCTGTAGAAATTAAAACAAGAATTGAATTTCTGAGTTTTGGAAATCACTAAATTTCAATCTTAAGGTTATATAACTAATCATCTTTAATTATTACATTATATTAAAAAAATATGAAACATTTCTTTTTATGGAATGAAAGAATACTCAGAATGTGTGTATATAATTATTTATTTTCTACAAAAAAACAACAACATTAAAATAAAAAATCAAAGAAAGAAAAAAATATTGCTAGTAATAGAAATAAAGTACTGATACATGGATTATACATATTTTTTTGAAAGCTAACAAATGTGGACAATATCAAATAAGGCATTAAATTGGATGGACAACTGGCTAGGCATATTAGGAAATCGTAAGAAAATAAAAATATATCTGGATGGACAACTGGCTAGACTTATTAGGAAATCGTAAGAAAATAAAACATATCTGGATGGACAACTGGCTAGACATTTTAGGAAATCGTAAGAAAATAAAACATATCTGGATGGACAACTGGCTAGACATATTAGGAAATCGTAAGAAAATAAAACATATCTGGATGGACAACTGGCTAGACATATTAGGAAATCGTAAGAAAATAAAAATATATCTGGATGGACAACTGGCTAGACATATTAGGAAATCGTAAGAAAATAAAAATATATCTGGATGGACAACTGGCTAGACATATTAGGAAATCGTAAGAAAATAAAACATATCTGGATGGACAACTGGCTAGACATTTTAGGAAATCGTAAGAAAATAAAACATATCTGGATGGACAACTGGCTAGACATTAGGAAAACGTAAGAAAATAAAACATATCTGGATGGACAACTGGCTAGACATTTTAGGAAATCGTAAGAAAATAAAACATATCTGGATGGACAACTGGCTAGACATATTAGGAAATCGTAAGAAAATAAAACATATCTGGATGGACAACTGGCTAGACATATTAGGAAATCGTAAGAAAATAAAAATATATCTGGATGGACAACTGGCTAGACATATTAGGAAATCGTAAGAAAATAAAAATATATCTGGATGGACAACTGGCTAGACATATTAGGAAATCGTAAGAAAATAAAAATATATCTGGATGGACAACTGGCTAGGCATATTAGGAAATCGTAAGAAAATAAAAATATATCTGGATGGACAACTGGCTAGGCATATTAGGAAATCGTAAGAAAATAAAAATATATCTGGATGGACAACTGGCTAGACCTATTAGGAAATCGTAAGAAAATAAAAATATATCTGGATGGACAACTGGCTAGACATATTAGGAAATTGTAAGAAAATAAAACATATCTGGATGGACAACTGGCTAGACATATTAGGAAATCGTAAGAAAATAAAAATATATCTGGATGGACAACTGGCTAGACATATTAGGAAATCGTAAGAAAATAAAAATATATCTGGATGGACAACTGGCTAGACATATTAGGAAATCGTAAGAAAATAAAAATATATCTGGATGGACAACTGGCTAGGCATATTAGGAAATCGTAAGAAAATAAAAATATATCTGGATGGACAACTGGCTAGGCATATTAGGAAATCGTAAGAAAATAAAAATATATCTGGATGGACAACTGGCTAGACATATTAGGAAATCGTAAGAAAATAAAAATATATCTGGATGGACAACTGGCTAGACATATTAGGAAATTGTAAGAAAATAAAAATATATCTGGATGGACAACTGGCTAGACATATTAGGAAATCGTAAGAAAATAAAAATATATCTGGATGGACAACTGGCTAGACATATTAGGAAATCGTAAGAAAATAAAAATATATCTGGATGGACAACTGGCTAGACATATTAGGAAAACGTAAGAAAATAAAAATATATCTGGATGGACAACTAGCTAGACATATTAGGAAATCGTAAGAAAATAAAAATATATCTGGATGGACAACTGGCTAGACATATTAGGAAATCGTAAGAAAATAAAAATATATCTGGATGGACAACTGGCTAGACATATTAGGAAAACGTAAGAAAATAAAATATATCTATCACAATAGTGTTCACCGGTATTTAATTAACAGTAAAAGCATCCTCCCCTCTCAACAAGAAACAAATTAAATTGAGGACGTATTCAGTAAAACAATGATAAAAATATATAATTAAAAAACTAATCATAGCAGACAAGATAGCGTCTCGCAAAGTTTGATGTTAGTGTCAAGTTGTTGTTTTTTTTCACATAATATCCACAGAACTGTTTTTATTATTTTTAATTCAAGCCATATTTGAAATCCGAAATATGTAAAAAGCATTTAGACTACAGTGGATTAGGGGCGAGCTCAATTTTCAGCTAACATTAGACATTGTTAAAATAATTTTAGAATCTTCCTATTACATGTGAAGTTGAAAGTGAGGCACTTCTAAAAGTAGGAGCTAATTCATACAAATGTCCTATTTATGATTTACACACTTTGACCATGATTCTTCAAACTTGATATCTAATTATAATTGAGAGAAAATCTATCAGGAGATATGAGATTGAACCAAGTAATTTGCTTTAGTGTAAGACTTTTTTTGTTCAGTGATGAAGATTATTACTTCCTAGCTGGAAAATGTTGGCAGCTGGCAAGAATCGAACCTAGAAACATTATGATAACAGTCTGAAGCACATACCATACCACAGCCATCCGTAGAAAAATAATTTAATCAAATTTAAAAAATGTTCTACAATTAGATCACATTCCAAGATCAGAAAGACTTCTTTCTTAACTAAAATAAAGACATTAACAAATGTGCAAATGTAATTGTTTGGAGTGATCTAGTAAGAAAAATGGTCTCTGCATGGCATATTCATTTGAACTTATTCTTAATTAATCTAAATCATTTATCTAGACAAATAGCTAAGGCAGCAACTAAATAATATGCAACAAAAAAATAGGTTAAAAAAAATGTTAACCTTCAAAATATTGCCTGAAAATAAGCTTTCACTTATAAAAAATTAATATCAAGATATTGTACCAAAATAAAAAAAAAATGTGTAAAGTTTCTCCTATTAATCTAACAACTATTATAGAAATAATCACCACTGCACTACAGAAGTAACCACTACTGCACTATAGAAGTAACCATTACTGCACTACAGAAGTAACCACCACTGCACTACAGAAGTAATCACTATAGAGGGAACCACTACAACACTATCACAAAATTTAGGTACATATACAATAATAATTTTAAAAAAGGTATAATATAAACAATATGCATTCAACTGAACACCAACTACATGAAAAAAGATGTTTTAAGAACCAATGATAATACAGAAACAAAAATCTTAAAGTTGGACATCTAAATGGAGCAAATACACACAAATAATTAGAGTAATATAGAAGTAGAAATCTAATAGAAATTCAGGTAAAGTTTAAGTAGTTATTACTATTTAACTGGTAACTCTTTGCTTATAAAATATTTTAGAAAATAGTAAGAGTTTTGAGGCACTGGGTGTAACAAAAAATAGAAACAATGGAGAAATAAAGAATAGGCTTATGAAAGAGAGTTAGGGAAATTTAAAAATATTACAAGAAAGAGAAGAATAAAATGGTTCCTGAAAGTGGCATAATAATTTAAATTGGCCACCTCATATTAGTTAGTTTAGATAGAGTAAGGAGAACTAGGCCTGTAACATATTGGTATTACATGTACATTTGCACACTAGTGTGTCAGTGCAACACCCCTTGTGTTTACCTAATACATAGAGTTCCTAATATGTCAGAGTAAAAGCTGTCCTGACAAAGTTTTTTTTAAATCTTATAATGGCTTCTTTTTATTTTGAGCTAATCTTGAATTGAAATGCAAAAGATCTATATCAAGAGTTTTTAAGGTTTCAACAGCAGGTGAGCTTTTGTTTCAAAGGACCGTAAACAAAAAGCCAGATGTCTGGGTATGTGGATAGGTCAACAGGGCCATGAAGTTTACAAAACTCTAAATATTACTGATAGTGAAGAGGGAGATCTGCAATTGCTATTAAAGAAAATAGAAGACTACATAAGGCCAAGACAAAATAAAAGAGTGTCTAGATTTAGAGCACATCAGAGAAAGCAGGTAGAAGGAGAAAGTTTTGATAACTTTGTTAAAGACATAAAGCTTCTCATTATGGACTGTGAGTATGTGTATGACAATCCGGATGATATACTTATTGATTTGATTATTAGCAGAGTCATACACGAAAAGGTACAATTGAGACTACTTGATCAGGGACAGAAGTTGACCCTTAGCAAGGCTATAGAAATTGGACAACAATATGAGATGCCTCAAAGCCAAGTGAAAATGTTTAGGGGCCAAAAAGTTCTAGCAATCAAGAGACAGTCACACAATGTACTCAAGCAGAAGTCTAAAGACAACTCAGATAAGTTATGTAGAAAATGCGGCAAGAACCACGAAAAAGGAAAATGTCCAGCAACATGCAATTTCTGCAAAAAGAAAAACCACTGTTTCAAATGTGCAGAAAAAGACGCAATGTTAATCTAGTAGAAGATGACAGTCACAGTGATGAAAATATTGTACCTGTTAGTACAGCAAGTAGCCAGTATAAAAAGGATAAAATTGAGAACATTGAAGACAAGTGGACTATAAAACTAGTCGTGCATGGCAAGACATTAATTTTCCATATAGAAACTGGTGCAAGGTGTAACATTCTTGTCGTCAGAGTTTGAAAAGCTCAAAGACAAAGTAAAACTTGCTTATTCAGCAAAGTTACTCAAATCTTATACTAATCACATCATTAAGACTTAAGGAGCAGTGGTGCTACCTTTGAAGAATAATACCCATGAGGTGAATGCAAGGTTTGAGGTTGTAGACCTTAGTCAAGAAAACATTTTGAGTGGTGACACAGCAGAATGCTTAGGACTTCTACAATGAACTGATAAGAGGAAATGTGAATTTACAGATGATTCTGTGCATATGATCTCTGTAAGTGATTCAAAATACAGTGAAATTCAAGACTGTACAAGCAAAGAACTTTCAATGCTTTGGGAAGTAATTATGACTGGTTGGCCAGACACAAGAAGCGAGACTCCAATTGAAGTCAGGCCATATTGGGATTTAAGAGACCCGTTATCAATTTCAGATGGAATTATATACAAAGGTCTGAGAATAGTCATGCCACCAAGCTTACGTAAATACATGCTAAATCTGATTCACAGGTCTCACTTAGGAATAGTCAAGTGTAAGCAGCGAGCCAGAGAAGTCATGTATTGGCCAGACATGAATGCAGACATTGAAGTGACAGTCAGGGATTGTAGCAGGTGTGCTGAACATCAGAATCAAAATGTGTCAAAACCGCTAAAACCAACCAAGACAGCAGACCTTCCATACAGCATGGTTGGGTGTGATCTGTTTAACTTTGAGGGGAAAAGTATGTGCTTCTAGTTGACTACTTCTCAAAGCTTATTGATGTCAAAGAACTGTCACAGGAAACTACATCAGACATCATCAAAGCAATGAAGAGTATGCCATGGAATACCTAGAAGACTAAGGTCAGATAGTGTGCCACAGTTCGCTTTGAGAGAATTCCTTAATTTCTGTAAATCATACAGAATAGAGTATGAAATATCAAGTCCTCATTTTCAGAGTTCAAATGGCAAGTAGGCCTACTGAAAGAGCTATACAGACTGAAGAAACTGGAAGAAAAGCAAAGACTAATTTCTGTCTCTATTAGACTACAGAACTACTCCACTGACTAATATTAATTTGTTGCCAGCACAGCTACTTTAGGGGTACCGACCCAGAAATTTGTTACCTTCAAGCGAGGAAATACTCACCCCTAAGACACCAGATTTTAAGGTGGTGAAGAAACACTTTGACTCAGAGAGACAGTATCGAAAACACTATTATGACAAGAGGAAAGGAGTTAAGAGTCACAATCCACTACAAGATGGAACGGCAGTCAGAATGCAACTTAATCCTAACTGGAAACCAGGAACAGTAGTTTTGAAACATTCTAAGCCTAAATGTCAAAAGAGAGAATCAGGTCTACAGAAGAAACAGGAAACACATCAGAAAGTCCTCTGCGAAAGCAAACAGATTTGACAATAATTATGACTTTACAGATGACATGTCAGAACAACTAGAACCACGAGATCAAGAGAGTCCAAGTTTACAAACTACGCTAGATGAAGGGCCGCCACTACACACTGCTTCTTCTAACACCTCTAGACTGTCGTGCGCATCTGGTAGGGTATTTTCGTTTGAGCACCATAAGGTCTTATTAGTTCTGTTTCTAAGGATGCGCTATATTGGTGTCATTGTTCTCTTGTTGTGCCTTGAGATGAGTCTCTTTGTGTTCTCTTGGTGTGCCTTGAGATTGAGTTATCTGTGTGGTGTTATTCCCCAGTATTGGGTAAGTTAGTTTATTTTACTATCTTCTACATGTCGTAGCTTTACAATCGGTTCTTTAATAATCGTGAAAATGGCGGTATCAAAGGAGTGTGTATTTTTCTTATCTAGGGACGCAGGCTTGGGACTCTGCTGGAGTCAAGTCTGAGTTGTAGGCTTGGTAGTTGACTATTGCCCGTGGCGTTGGGTTGGCGTTGTGAGGCCTGATTGACTATGGCACGGAGATTAAGGTGTGCTATAGCCCTTTGAATGTAATCTGTAATTGCCATTGATATTTATTCCTAATGTATGCCTCATAATATCATATATATCATTCACTCATTAAACCTTTGTTGTTATATGCAATATTGTTATTCACTAGTATACGTTCATATTTGGTTTATTCGTTCCTAGATACTTATTGCATAAATTGAGTACTAGACTGTTAGGGGTGCCCAGGCAGACGAGCCAAGGCTAAATTATAACCCCGGCATAAAGTTAATAAACACTGTTCAGGTGGGGAGCCCGGCGGAGTACATCATACCCTAGATGAGCGCGAGGACAAACCCCACCTGACATAGACCACATAAACTTGCATAACACGCTCAGGCAGAATAGTTAACAAACCCAAGAGACTTGATTTGTGATGAACTGATTTGACTTTTTAGTGGGCTAGTTTGTTGGTTATTCTGAGAAATAGATTTTCTGAATTAAAGAAGACAGATGTAACCATATTGGTATTATATGTACATTTGCACACTAGCGCCTCAGTGCAACTACGCTTGTGTTTACGTAATTAATGGAGTTCCTAATATGTCTTCCCTCTTAAACAGTAGTTTTTTATTTGTGTAACACGAATATTCTACAGCCCAATTATAAAGAGTAAAAGTTCATCAGCTTAACTAGAACTCTAAAGTTGACATTCAATTTGTCAATACTAGTCTCGAAAATGACATTTGTTTATTTTACTTAACTTGTGACAATTAACATTTTACTGACTATTTGATCTAATTCAGATGTCATTTACTATCTTCATTTTACTTTGTCACTTGACTTTAATAAGCTATTAAATTTATCATGTTCTATCAATATGTTATAACATGTCATGCTATTCTACTTTGTTTACTGGAATCTCTAGTATTGTTCTGCTTTTACTTGCTTAATCCTTGTTTTATAAATCATTTTAGTAAGCACAATTTAAACTGGGGGGTGAATGTTATAAAGATTATTTACTGCATTGGTTATGTCGTTCCTATGTTAACATGTGCTTTTAACTCGTCTGTGAGAATGTGTTCACAAAATGTTAGAGATGTGTGTGTTGTGTAGTCATTCAGTGTATTAAAGACATACTAAGCAGACATGATTTTCAACTCTGTTGTGTTATTATGTTCATAAGATATGGTTATACAAGAAATGAAACAATCTAATTACTTGATCCTACAAGACTATTGGCACTAGATGGTAATCTATCTGAGAGATGGTTATACAAGAAATGAAACAATGTAATTACTACATCCTAAAAATCAATTATCTTTTGTGACACTGAGTTTTAGTAGAAGATTTTTATATTTGAACGATGAAATTTACTTCCTAAAATGATCACAAGTTAGGGTACTTTGTTTTTGTGGATTGAAAATGTATTTACCGTTTGAGTTATTTCATGTATCGACAATAATGTATGATGCACAAGAACAGAATGTATACATGATCTGTGATAAAGCAAAATGAGAAATCTCTCAATAATGTCAACTGTGTGAAAGCCTAAAAGTCTTTCAGACCAAATATATTTTCAACCATCACAAGGTTTTAGCCTGTGTGTTATGGTAACATAATCTGAATTGAGCTTTAGAGCAAAAATCTAGAAGTGATTGCAGGAAATCTAGTAGATGTGAATAAAACAAAAGTTAGAAGCTTTTTAAGACAGTTGGCAATGTTACAACTCTGCCATGCGCACCCCCGCTATTCAAGATAGTGCAGAAGGTGCGCACTTCTAGAAACCAGACTAGGACAGATGTTTACATTAAGAGAAGAACGATTTCCGCCCAAGTCGAGAGCCGAAATGAAGAGACTGTGCTAAACGAAGATGTTGTTATTATGTATTTGTGACGTCCTGTGAAAAAACATCCAGCAATTGGTGTCAGAAGTGGGATTGGGATTCTCAACGAAAGTGGGAAGACAATGGACTTTTTTTTAGGTAGGCCAACGTAAGAAAGATACTGGATGGCATCGACGACAACACTTGGTCAGCTTTCATTGATAGAACTTAGACGAGAACTCAGATGTAGAGAGCTGAAGGTAAGCGGCAACAAAGAGGCGCTCATGGAGCTTCTGAGGCATAGCATCATAGATGATGAACAGGATCCGGACACCTATTTATTTGAAATAGAACCCGATAATGAGGGAGCTTTGGAAATGGATGAAAGAGCAAATAAAGGAAGACCTGAAGTCAGTGAAAGATGAATCACTTTTGGCGCGATATGTGTGCTATAGGACAGGACGGAGAAACAGAGGAAGTCAAAGATGGCCAATGTAAACAAGTGTTGTTATTACTAAGAAGTGTCGTTATTACTCTAATTCAAATTTGTTATCCGACAATTAGTCTATTATTAAACTGCTGTTTTGATCTATCCCTTTTGTTGATGTTCTTTGGGCTTGCTGTAGGCAGAGTTACAGCAATTAGTATTGAAGGAAAAAATCCATGTAAGGAAAAAGATGATTGAAAAAGTTGTGTTTAATGTAACTACTCTCTTAAATCCTCTGTCAAAAGGAAAGGTATGGCGAGAATGAATATGTTACTTTGTTGATATTTTGGTATGATAGTTATATCCCTTTGTTTATGTACTCCCAGGCCCAGGTTATAAATGTGAACAGTCTGCACGTGTTATGAACTGAATGATTAGTCTTCTTGAATGTGTGAGAGAGTGTGATAGTCATGAGGTCTTGTCCCCTGTTCAAGAAGGTTGGACAGTTGCTTCCTGGACTGGTGTTTGTGTATTAATATTTCCTGAGAGTTGATGTCAGTATTACTGTTTTCCTTGGATATCTGGAGTAGGAGTTTATTAGTAATAATTGTTCTTAATTGTAATTGAGTAACCCCAAACGAGCCAATCAAGAAAGGAACCTGACAACTCTATTCATTTATTCAAACTGTCCACATCACTACAGTACAAATAAATGCTCTGTGTGGAGACATTGTAAAGTTCCCCTTTCAGACATCGTGGTGTATAGGGCAGATGATGTAAAGGTCATCTGTTTATGTAGCCTACGGTTAACGAGGGTGTCATGTGGCCAGCACAACAACCAACTGCCTTTACTTTTCCCCAACTAACGTCAGGTACCCATTAGAGCTGGGTAGACTCAGAGGCCGAATTTGAAAATCCCAGTCTTCAAACCTGGGACCTCCGGTTCAGAAGCCTAGAACTTTACCGATCAGCCACCGCACCTTGTACTAGAACTAATAAGTAAAACATTGGATCAAAACCAAATAATAAACTGTAAGAGATGAATCTCATATGTCATTGTTAGGACTAACTAGATTAAATGCCACAAGCATGAAAAAAAATATAAATGACTGACTGGCCATTGTTTTATAATGTCTGTACTGAATTTTATGACAAAATATAGTAAGATTAAAAGTCTGGTTATTAATATGATTCACATGAGCTGATTGATATATAATGCAGATCTATATAAAGACTAGGTATTTTGTGCCTTGGCTTGCTTTGAGTGAAGTGCATGAAAGAAAGAATAATAATATATATTTCAACAACAAAATTGAGTGCTGCACTCTCTACCCTATCTTATTCTACAGACTTCTGTACTGTGACTTGTTCATCCACCTCCAATCTGTTGAACTGACCTTTCAAGACCAATATCATAGGGATGCAGACAAGAATTGAACCAATCGCTGTCCAGTTCATCCACATAGTGCCTGAAAAAAACAAAAAAAAAAAACAAAAAAAAAACAGTAGGCTACAGGTAACAGAAATGGAATAATGCAGTGGTGTCCATCTTTTTATGTCATGGCCCAATTTTAATAAATGAAAACAAACATGTGACAGTAACATAGATATCTCTTCAAAATATGACCACAGAAGATTTTAGATTAAATACATAAGTTGCAGCAATAGTTCACTGCTTTCAAATTTCAAAAGTGACTCATTGCAAATATCATAAAAATGAATTCCTAGCTAGAACTTTACTGACCACAAACAGGTAAAGAAATAATGTTCAGCTCATGCTGCCAAAAGTCATACAGGGCTTTCTAGACCAGGACTTTGTACATCTGAATACCAACTCTACATAATGATGTTAAGTATTTTTTTTTTAACTACACAATAAGAAAAAAAAAAGTTTTAAAAACCTATTAGGTAACCATGAAGTGTATTCAGTACAAGTGCATCTCTAATAAGCAGATAGACCCTTTGGGTCATATAGTCATTAGATTGCTTTAGCATCCAGCTCCATATTGTCCAAGATGTTATGATCTTAAGTGTCATCATAGACCCCATGAAGGAAATAGGCAGAGCTACATGTAAAAGTGGTGTCAAGATTATAATGATATTTGGGTTGTTGCTGTGGTATATAATACAAAAAAAAACCTTGTAGATACTATCAGTTCAACTAAGATCTTATTTAATTTAAACATTGAGTTCTATCAATCAATAAACTGGAGAAGGTATTTTGCTTATTTATATTATAATTTGTGATTAAACTTCCAGATATTATTTTATTGCTGAGCACCAGTCTTTTATAAGCCAGCATTGCATTTAATTGAGAAATACATTGTTAATTTGTGACTTCATCATTAAAACTGATAAATACAACAGTTAAGGGAAACAGAAAATAAAGTAACTTACTGGTACTAAGTTTAAACATACTTAGAATGAATGTATTTAGTGTGACTGTCTTTACCCATGACCTAGCCAGAATAACACAACACACAGTGTTCTTGACATGAACAAACAGGAGGTCCTCACACTCACCAACATTAGGAAATGAGAATACCGCCAGAAAGATCAGGCCTCCGATGTTGTTTAAGTAGGTCAGGATTCCATTGGCTGCACCCTCACTAGTTGGATAAGCCAGCTCACAGCCCAGCTCATAGATAAGTGGCACAGCAGAGTTGACCAATGTGTTTCCTCCAATTACAGAGGTATATAAGATGGCTGTCAGTATAAGACACATAATGAAATAAAGTTTAAAGGATAGCTAAAAATTAAACATCCTCTTATTTTTAAAGGCATCCAAACTTTATAAGCATTTGTGAAAGAAAATTGAAAAAAATTGGGGAAGCAACTTAATAAAGTGACGTGAATGACTATTTTTAATCTTGATATACTTAAAATTAGGTGAAGTGGTAGAGCGGTAAAGCGCTTGGCTTCCAAACTGGGTGTCCCAGGTTCAAATCTCAGTGAAGACTGGGATTTTGAATATCGGGATCTTTAGGGCACTTCTGAGTCCACCCAGCTCTAATGGGTACCTGACATTAGTTGGGGAAAAGTAAAGGAGGTTGTTTCTGTCCTGGCCACATGATATCCCCATTAACCGTGAACCATAGAAGCATCTGTCCTATAGATTGCAAGGTATGACAGGGGAACTTAAAAAAGGAATTAATAATAATATTTTAATATTTACAATACAGCCCAATCATGGAGCCAAAACTGAGTCCTAACTATAACCTACTAATTCCTTAACAACTATAGGCCTACTGCAGATCATGATATTTGGAAACACAAGGCCCACTTTTTGGATTATTTTTTCTTCTCTTTGGCTGAAATTGTTTTTCTTTTTTTTGGCTTAGACTGATTATTTCTGGGTAGTGTATAAGTTTGACAAAAGTGGACGCACCGTATGAACTTGGTATAACTTGTACCAGCACCAGGGCAAACACAGTAAAACATCCAGCACTGAGTATAAACATGACCAGAATGAACAGTTTCATCTGTCTAGCAAACAGACTTGCAAACCTGAAGATCAAACAGAAACACACTTTCAGCAACACAAAATATTTCTCATTGATAAATGGATGCTGGTGTTGTTTGTCAAATGTTTTACATGTTTCGCATGTTCCTTTAGAGTTGAAGATAATTTACTTCCTAGTCCAAACCACCCGCAGGATGACTGGGGATGGCAATGGGCAGGGTATGAACCCTGGACCATCAAGACAACCGAACCAAATTTAGTATAGAATAACATCACAAATTTAGGAGATTTCTAATTTCAGCTAATTTACACCATGACAATTCTTGTTCCTATGTCTCAAATAATGATTTACTCAAAATTACAAAGATCAAAAACATTAAGACACTTATTTAAAAAATACTTTATGATCACGCTTTAAACAATGTAAAAACAATTCACCACGAGAGAAAGTTGGGGTGAAGGCGGAACTTTCATAACTGGAGTCCATTAACAGTTTTCTAAAAGAATAACTAAATACTGGTTAAAAAAAAATATTATAGCCTAGCACTCATCCAAAACCTATAAAAAACTTAAACCTTTCAAAAAAAAAAAAGCTGAACACATAACAAAATGACAACTACTAAAATATATTGCTTTGTACCTTCCAACCAACAAGGAACCAGCAAATGATCCTAAAGTTGCATAGAAACCTATCCAACCAGCTTGATCCTAAAGAAGATAAAAAAAAAAAGGTGAAAACCTTAAAACTCAATGGCAGATACGAGATAGAAAAAAATAACAACCAAACCAGCTACTTCAATATTGAACCCTGAACAGTGCCATCACCTGCCATCCAGTGGATTAGGGCTAGGACATAAGGAAGATAATAGAACATTTCTGAATAACAAAATAATTACTACTATTTGTGATCCATTTTCACCTCTGGTATGGCAATCTGAGCATTAAAAATAAACATCTTAGAATCCTAAAAGCTGCTGGTAAAATCATTGGGAAAAAAACAAACTGTTTGAGACAAACATCCATAAAAAAGCTAAAAAGTTTCTAGAAATAAAAAATCACTCTTTGGGTCAGGATTTTGTGATTTTACCATCATAAATGAGATACAAGACACCTATTGCAAAGGCAAACAGACACAAACACTCTTTTGTTCCCCTGGCAATCAAATCACTAAATAGAAATAATATGATATATGATATATTATGCATGACTAAATGCATGACGCGTAGGACGTAATCATCTTCTTTTTTGAAGTAACGTCTGTATTATATAAGAAGATATAAACTTTCTCACATGTAAATTATGAGTAAGTCTGGTGTGAATGTACATTTTGTTTTTTTATACCGGTAGTTATAATGTTTTTTGTTTGGTGTAATGCACAAATTGTAAGACAAATTTCCATACAGACAATATAGATTATTATTTTAGACTATTTCAAACACAATAACACAATTCTTCTAGGTATAACACCATCATAAAACTCACCTCATCAACATGTGTAAATGAGAAAGAGCTCAAATTGACATTAAGCACACTGGACCAACAGTTGATGACTCCTATGGACACACTGTAGATTACTGCCAACAGGACAAAATACTTTTTGCTGGAATGTACAGACAGTTAAATTTAATGTTGTAAAAAGTGTCCTTAATTTACTTTGGTGACTAAACTAGATCATCGAGTTCTTTTTGTGTACTAAATGAAACATTTGAGCAGGATAGAAACCTGTCCAATACAAGTCCATGATTTTCTCAACACTGTCAATAACACAACATGAAATGAGATGGCTCCACAATAAGACCATCATAAGAATTTCCTACAGAGCACAAATTGATGAACAGGAAAAGAGCACAAATTGATGAACAGGAAAAGAGCACAAATTGATGAACAGGAAAAGAGCACAAATTGATGATTAGACTACTTAAGCAAATAGGAATTGCAAGAAATGCAGGAGGCCTTAGTAAGGTCAGTCATCAAGGGATTGGATGGAAATAGATACAACTTTTATTGGAAACTACATGGACAATTTTTACATGAGAAGTGCACTATTCAGATCTATTTAAGCATTACAAATACATTTTTTGAATTTTTTATATACACAGGCTTTCAAGATAAAATAACCAATGAGGACATCCGCAATGTTATCAGCAGCAGACGCCTTGGCTGGCTTGGTCATGTTCATATAGAATACCTAAAGGTCAACTTCCACAAGACATTCTGTATGGTGATCTAACAGAAGGCAGGAGAGCTGCAGAACGTGCACTTTCAAGGTATACTGATGCATGCAAACGCCACATGAAGCTCTTCAAAATTGACAATAACAGTTGGGAAAAAGTGGCACTAGATAGATCCACATGGAGAGTGAGCATAAATGAAGGGTCCCAGATTGCATATCTCATACACAACAGAATTAGAAAGAAGGATGAAAGTGCTACAGTCCCTGGTGATTACATATGCCCAACCTGTGACCACAGCTGTGTATCAAGGAATGGCCTCTTTAATCACACAAGAAGTTGTAAAGGGAAAAGATTGTCTCTCGAGACGTAAAATGCCACAAAGATCCACATAAATGAGCTAACATTTTATAAACCTTTTAAGCATCCAGGGTTAGGTACAACATCCATACAAGCAATGGACCTATAGAATAAAGTACTTTCAATGGACATAAAATGAACCCTGATATATTTGATCTTAAAACCTTTACTGGGTTATTAGGATTACCAGCTCCCAACAATTCTATGTACTAGTTTAATATTGATACTGAAATTTTTAATGGAGTGTAAAAAAAAAATGTTCAAGGCACTTTGAGGACATATGTATTTAGCAGGTAAAAGTCTTAATGTTCTTTTTAAACATGTACCTTCTTAGTGACCACAGGCCTGACCAGTATTTCTCTCTCTCAACGGATGCAGACAAACAGGGAGGGTGTGGTGGTTTAGCAGGAAAGTAAATCAATATTATGAGAAATACAAGTCCAGCAAAGCCACAGGCTGTGGAAAAAAATATTTAACATTTTTTTTTTTTTTAAACTTGAAAATAAAATCTGAAAACCACAGAGCAGAAAAAAAAAACACATTTTTTTTTACAGAAAGTAGAGTTTGACAGACAGAAAGATAGACAGCAAGACAGACAGACTGAGTTGATAAAAGCTTTATAAAAAAATTAAAATGTAAATCAAACAACTTATAACAACTCACAGTAATACATATACTTCATTATTTCATCTCTTTCCCTTTGGATTCTTGCGGCTGAGGAAAAAAAAACTAATTTAATAATCAGACTACAATAATCCTTATGCAAAAGTAAATTGCTTTATGAAATGTAATTTCTAAAATATTTTTTTATAGACATATTTCATATCTTCCTGCATAAATATGTTATTTATACTGTTATTTATAAATGAATAAGTTGAAGACACATTGAAAAAATCATCCATTAAAACTAAAAAAAAAATTAGGTGAATAGGTGTGAAACAAGTGAAATTTAACATACTTTTAACAAGCAGAAAAAAAAAAATTTCAGCCTGTAACCTTCTATGTGGCCCTGTTGTTAAGAGCTGATGTACATTTACTAAAATCTCTCCATTGAAAAGCAACACAATGGTTTTGTGAAAGTGTCACACACTAAATTGACTTGAGAGCTAACGATTGTTTAATCATTTGAAACACATTCACAGAATAAAAAGAAAACAAAGACAGTTTGTGTGGAAACACAAACTCAAAATCTCCCCCCGAAGTGGTCCACCCAGGATGGCAAAATGGCAGATTTCAATATTTTCAGAAAGAACATCAGAATGAAATTCTATCAAAGACAAATGACATAGAATGGAGAAAGAAGGTTGACAGATCTTGTGTGGTGCCCCAGCGGTCCAGCAGACCAAAGGATAGGTGAAAGTGAATGTGAAGTTAGATGTGAACCTGGCCTAACTGATGTCTTATAATGTATATCTAATTATTTTGTAAAGGGTCAATCTCTTATTCAAATCCTCAAGAGAAAAGCTTTTCTATGGATATCATATGTACTCTGGTTATGGATATTTAAAAAGAAAAAACTACTTATTAATTGTTGTTTTAAATTATGTCCGACTTATATGCATACTAAATAGATTTTTCTCTTTAATAAAAAGAAAACTTTTTTTGTGTGTAAATGTAGTAGTTAATAAGACAAAACTTACATAACTTAGCAAAACAAATGAAATTAAAAAAACATTTTGACAAAAAATCTAAAAACATTTGCATAAATATGTTCAAAGTATGGTAAATGGTCTTCTTCCCTTTTAAAAAGCCTCCAGTGTTTGTTACTATTAATAGTGAATAGTTGTAAAAGTGGTGAATTTTTATGAAAAAAAACTGCTTGCATAAGTGATTTAAAAAATTAGATTTTTCGTTTTCAGAAAAGACAAAAGTAGCCGTTGCATCAGAACTTTAAAAGGTCTAAAATATTATGGTGTTAGATTTTCACTATCTTTTCTAGTTTACAAGATCTAAACGGGACGGACGGACAGACATTCCACACAAAACTAATAGCATCTTTTCCCCTTTCGGGGGCCGCTAATACAGTAGCAATTACACATGTAAATACAGTAGCAATTACACATGTAATTGGACTTCATAGAAGGTAGTCTTGAACAAATTTTCTCTCTATTGACTTTTTTGTTAAATTCTGCCTTCTTGGCTTAATGCGCACTTGAAAGTGACATTATGAAATATTGACTAGTTATTACAATTTGAAATATCTAGAGCAAATAGTTTCTTTTGTAATCGAGTCAAGTTACCTGTAACATTGCCTGGCTCCATGGTGTACAAAACCAAATGATTGGCAGAAGATCTGTTAGGAAGAAAATGTTTTAGATATAGAAATAAAAAATGATGAGTTAAGAGGAAAGAACTAGAAAATCTCTAAAATCAAATATTTCAAGTAACAGGAATTATTGCTTTCCATAGAAAATATTCCATGATCCCATATCTTAATGCACTTTAGTAAAAAAAAAAAGTAAAGTTCCCCTGTCAGACCTTGTGATCTATAGGGCAAATGATGTTAAGGTCAACTGTTTCTTTGGCCAATGGTTAACAAGCAGAGTGTCATGTGGCAAGCCCAAAAACCAACTGCCTTTACTCTCCCCCAACTTAATTTAGGTACCCATTAGAGTTGGGTGGACTCAGGGGCGCCCAAAAAATCCAGAAATTGAAAATTCCAGCCTTCACCAAGATTTGAACCAAGGACCCCAGGTTTGGAAGCCAAGCACTTAACCCCCCAGTGGGCTTTGATACAATCTCTTAGATGGACAAATGGAAGAAAGTTTCCATGCCTTGCCTATAAGGACTAAACAAGCACAACTCAGTTTAAGGGCAATCTTGAAAAAAAAAAAGGTATTCTACATCCTGATTTAAACCCAAACCCCTTCACTTAGTTCATGCCACCCAGCCACATACAGCAAGTTTATTCATTGACATTAAAACCAAAAACAATAAAAATGGTTACAGTAGAAAAGGAAATATGCTGTTATAGGTTACTCTGAATAATATCCTAAATACATGTACTACAAACACAAATCAATAATTTCTTTTAATCACATAACATCCTGGAATAATCATATCTACTACACTAATATCTAAAAATTGCAAGTGAAAGTAGACTGACTAATTATCTTAGTCTTTGTTCTGAATTGCTTAATTTAAGATTGGTTGAGATCTTTTCTGACAGTTCAGAGTTTTAAAAAGTTAACAAAGTAATTCAAGGATAAATCACAAAACAAAATTAATTCTTATCTTATATAATACAGATGTTACTTCAAAAAAGAAGATGATTACGTCCCACACGTCATGCATGTTAACCAATGACTTAAATTCTGCCAAGTCACTGGTTTTCCTGGCTGGCTCAGGCAACCCATTCCATGCTCTAATAGCACTAGAGAAGAAGTAGTATTTGTACAAATGTTTCCTAGCATTAAAATTAATGTTAGATTAATTATCCTTTTTAACATTTTGGTCTGTCCTGCTCATTTTTAACTAGTCTTTTTTATGTTGTGGTTTACAAAGATATTAATTAAAAATACAAGTGTATCTCATAAATTATCCCCAAAATACATGTTGCCAAAACATCAAAGGTTACTTGTTACACTTAGAGCCAGTTAGTTTTTACCACTTGCCTCAAGACTAGTAGCAAATGAATGTCTTACACAACAAATAGTAGTCCATTGTACTTACAATGAGGTAGATACAGGTGCTGCTGTTGTTGTCTCATTACGGTTGGGTGGAATATCAGTAACAAGCAATGGACCTATACAATGAGAAAAGGCAATATATACTTTAGTTAATCCTTTATAATTCCTAGCTGCAGTAGAATACGCTGAATTCCAAGTGACAATTAACAGGAAATAACTTGGAAACTAACGAGTTTGAATTACACATCAACAATTGAAAAAAAAAACTGAATTAAATTGATAATTCTCTTGGTGGTGATAATAGGAGCCCCAACTGGGCCAACGCCATACTAACAACATGGAGCCCATTTGTGGAATGAACAATGGCATAAAAGGGTGGGGTGGGGGAGTAAAGGCGGTTGGTCGCTGTGCTGGCCACTAGTGGCCCCATAACACTCTTATTAACCGTAGGCCACAGAAACAGATGACCTTTACATCATCTGCCCTATTACTTACTATTCTGTTTAGAACATAGAAAAGAGAGCTATGGTAATTGTTAATGATTACAACACAGTTCCTATTATCTGAGAGAGTAAGAGAGGCGCAGACAGGAGAAGTATCAGTTGAGCAATTTGTCCTTCACTAAGCTAGTTGCATGTCACTAAATATGATGTTAAATGTCATACACAATGCACACACACAAAATACAATGCTAGAAATTCAATGATAGCAATGTGTTCAAGGATTGATCTCTGGCTTGGTGAAAAAGGTGCACGATAAACAGAAAATTTCCAAGTTTGTTTTTTTTTTGGTGCATCAGAAAATAGGCATGACTAACTCGGGATCCAATACTTTTTTCAATAAGGACAAATAAGGAAAAAACAAACAACAGTAAATAGAATTCAATTTAAGCAGAACTTTGATTTAAACTAGATCAATTTAATTGGATTCTACCGTATTTCAAAACAAAATTTAAATAACAAAATGAGTTTTTGATCCAGAAAAAATGAAAAGTGCTAAGAAATTATATATTTCTATAGCATATAGATTATTTTCTGGAAATCAAAATGGTATCAATTAAGGAAAAAATACAATTTAAAAAAATGGAAGGAGTTGTAAAAATCAACATTTAAGTTTAATGTAAACATTAGATTTGTATATATATATTTCCCACTCAATTAAGCAGCACAGAGTTCCCTAGTAGAAATAGTTAAAACACATTGTGATAGAAGAGTCCATTGTCAATCAAAGTAACAGAGGGGTGGCATGCTAGTACAAAAGTTAAGCTGGTGATAGATTGGTTAAAAGATAAGCATTTCATTTCAAAAGCTGCAGTATTTAGTCTCACCCAAGTATCAGTATAAGAATTTGAATTAACTAAAGAAAGGAGTATAGGGGGTGAGTGAAATTTTAAACCTCAAGTAAAAAGACATTCACATTTTGCTTATTTAAATGTTTTTTTTTATTTCCACTATAGGCAACAATGTTCTTTACCTAAAATAAATGGCAAAGCTGAGCCCAGAGCACTGATGGAAGAGGCTATGGCTGTGGCAGTTATCCTCTCATCAGCAGGGAACCAGATAGAGGAGAGAGTGGGCATAGCTCCTGATCCAATAGGTCCTGCAACACCATTCAGAAACTGACCAATGTGAATCAAACTAGAAAAGAAAATTTCAAAGAACAAGACTTTTTTAACATTTTTAGTTAAAACCCAAAATCAGTTTACAAATTTGTCAAGTTTTCTCTTTTATGAAAGACACAAAATAATAACAATGATAATATTAATAAATAAAAAAATCAACAAAGCTTTAGGTAAAAAAATATTGGTATAGTAAATGACATTAAACAATAAAGATTATTATTATTATTAAAACATCTTTTATTAGTACTGAGGTAATCATCACAATATCAGATTTTTATTACCATATGACGGCACAGGTTAATTTCATCACTGGTTGAACTTTCAGTTATTTCAGTTACTTTTATAAGTTTATTTGTCCTTATTATTTTCTAGCACAAAATCAAATTAATGAAAATCATTTAAACAAAAAACAACATTGGACAAAGTTTCCTTTACTTTCAAGCATTTTCACATAAATTTATATCAAGAAACATTAACTAGTTAGCTTACATGGTAGCGGAGACTTTTTCTGAAGTGATCAACCTAAAAACTGTGCCTATGAAGACACAAAACATACTAGGAACAACTGCCCACCTCAGACCTGAAAAGAAATCATTTATATTACTTATATTTATATATTTAATTTTGTGCATAGCAAAACATTTTTAAACAGTTAGTTGGCAAAAAAACAACAACCTCCAAAGGTTAAAATTACAAGCCCTAAAGAAAATAACAAATGGTGAAGATATAGCAGAGAACAAGAGAAATATAATATAGAAAACAACATATAAGCACAATAATTTTTGTTTTGTTTTGTTTCAGTTTAAGAACCGAAGATTGAAGAGCACATTTCTGAAACACAGTAGGCAGCAACCATTCTGCCTATTGGAAAACACTAAACATTGAATAATCTGGTTCGCCAGAATGGTTTTAAGAATGATGCAAACAAATTTAAGTACATGTCTTCTTGCATAGTACACTTGGTTTTACATTTCATTTTGGGACAGAATGGGACTACTGGAAAAAAGTAGAAAAGCCATAACCTTTGCTTCAACTGTGTGTGTTAAAAAATTTCATTCTGAGAGTGCAGATTGGCATCTACTATCTTCATGTAGGTCTGAAGAAGACTAGATTTATAAATAAACCAAAGTGAAAAAAAAGACAGCTGATACTATTTCTGGTATGTTCTTTGTAAATAGTTTTGCAATTAATTTATGGAGTAAATTAGGCTCACAAACTGTCTGCTTTGCTAGATGTTGGTATTGTTATAAAAAGGTGTCAGATGAAAACAATAAAAAATTATTCACTCTAACCAAAGCAAAAAAATTAAAATCAACGATCTAGTATCTGAAAGTATTTTAAATGACAAAAACTCTTTTTTCCTGGCAATCAAATCATTAAAAGAAACTATCTGATATAAACTTTTGGCATGTAAATTATGAAAGAGTAGTGTGAATGTATATTTTGGTTTTCTATAGTTATAATGTTTTTTAGTGTGTAATGCACACATTGTAAGACAAATTTCTCTATGGATAATAAAGATTATTATTATTATTATTATTACTATGTTTACTGAAAAACAATGTCACTGTTTTGTTTTGAAGATAAAGAAGGAAAGCTGACCTTTAACCTGAAGCAGCCAAGGGAAAAATAATCCACAGACAACATAGGCAACTGGACCCCAGTTGTTCAGCCATGCAATGGTGGCATCACTCCAGGAAAAGGCTTCTTTACTGCTGGATGATATTGGGCCCCAAGTGTTCCATACAGCACTTTGTGTGAAACTAAAGAGACTAAACATTAGAAGAACATACCATCTTCTTTTGTAGACCTAAACAGAAAAGAAGATTGTTATTGATACAGTTAAATATTACAATTGAGGGCTGCAATCCCATGTCATTATGTGGAAGGTTTGAGCTAGGGTTATTGCAGATAATGTTAAGGTCATCTGTTTCTGTGGCCCACGGTTAACGAGGGTGTCATGTGGCCTGCACAACAACCATCTGCCTTTACTTTCCCCCAAACTAAAGTCAAGTACCAATTTGAGTTGGGTAGACTCCATGTTTGGAAGCCAAGCACTTAACCACTCAGCCACCATGCCCCCCACACCCTTATATATATGGGCCACCAACAATAGATCTCCATAGTCCTCTTTCCTGTCCATCTTTTCCATCTTGGAACCCTTGTGATGATAGTTAGAGATTTATGCAAAGCCTAGCATGCCCAATCCAACCCAATCTTCTCTTTCTGATTTCTTCTTCAACAGGAATTCATCTGGTTCTTAGCAGGAATTCGCAGATAGTATCTGGCAAGTGGTTGTGAAGGATTCTACGTAGGCAGTTTATTTAGTTTCCTCTGATCTAGGCACCATATAGCAAAGTGGCCTTGCTGTAAAGATTTTAAGTCACAAATCTTTGTTGCCAAGGAATTTTCTCTTGCTGTCCAAATGGTTTTTGATCCTTGCTTTGACATCTGCGTCTGTCTCACCTGGTAGGTGCAAGACTCTTCTTTCTCCAATGGAAGCCATCCAAAGTAATAATTTTGGTATTATGTTAGTCTAATTTGTTAATTGCCATTTCAATCTTTAATTCCATTTCGTTAGGGCAGATAATCATGGAGGAGTTCTTTTAGCAAAAAAAAACTTATAGCAAAAGAAATTACATTATATACCTAACTCAAAAAATATAGAATCAACATTTTGTAAAATCAACACCACCTCAACATCCCTAATAATAGGCAGTATTTACAGACCACCAAATTCTAGTTTAGAGTTTATGAAAGAGCTATGTAATCAGTTAACTACACTTAAAGAGCTATCCAGGAAAACCAGTGACTTGGGAGAATTTAGGTCATTGGTTAATAAGCATGACTAAATGGATGACGCGTAGGACCTAATCATCTTCTTTTTGAAGTAACATCTGTATCATATAGGATGATACATAATGGTGGCAGTAAGCATCTTGATCTTTGCCTGACGCCTTGGCTTGACCCCTTTAAAGTTTTTAAACTGTTCCACTCCTTGAAACTTGAACATTTTTGATGAACCTTTCTACTGAATGACTCAAAGATGAAACTACATGATAAAACTCAAAACTATCTTTCTTACTAATAATACTAGTAATACTTACTAATACTAGATCTATCATTATGACTATGATGATTATCATCAATGCATCATGATCATGGATCTATATCTAATTATATTTTTATTATATTTATTTTATATCAATTATTCAATATGAATATTATATGGCCTAGATTTACTTACTTTCAAAGTCGTTTCACATTTGTTTGATAAAATTTGATCTGTTAAGAAAAAAATATCTAATTAGATCAAATTAAACACCCCTTTTCTCCTCTCTCTCAGTAATTAGTAATTCATATCATAATCATATGTCTAGATCTCATCTATAGTAGGCCTACTAGATCTATGTAGTATGTAGGCAGAGTATGGCATGGCTGATTTTTAAACATCATGAGAAACAGTAGATTAAAATGTTAGAGGCCCAACTGGCAAAATATATATAGAAGTTAAGAGCCGACAAATTACGAATCTTGATTACATAGAACTGAACACGTACTGTATGTAGACCTACCATATTGTATCATTTATGAAAGTATCCATAGATTTACACCAAAAGAAAAAAAAATGAATCATCCTAATTTATTCAAATTCAAACATCTAAAACAACATCTAGATCTAGATCTGCATTAAACGTATTTACTTTGAATTTGAAGTGGAGACTATTTAATCATCACAGCTGTTATTAGGATTGTGATAGTGTAAAACTCTTAGACGGCGAAAAGAAAATCTTAATCGAATACCGGCGGACAATGGTTATACTTGCCCTGCATGTGGCAAAATATGTAGGTCACAGCTGGGCTGCGTAGCCATGGGAAATTCTGCATTCCTCATTAATCTTCGGACTCGAAGACAAGCCTTAGTAGCCTATTATTATTTGTATGATAAAACTATTTCTACTACAGATTACTTCGAGAACCAATGAGGTAATTTCTAGATTGGCTACTCTACTCCTCTCCTCATTAATCTTCAGACTCAAAGAAAATCCTTATTATTATTATTGACTTACTGGCTATAGTAAACAGCTATATACTAACCTGGTGAATTAATAGCAACTCGACTGCTGACATTTTTTGACAACTCTTCACTACCTTCGGTTCTAATATTGTCCGGGCCACTGAACAGTGGATGTCTGAGGTCCTCCTTAGAGCCCATCTTTACACGAAAATACAGTTGTTTGAACAAAATAGAAAAAAAAAATCAGAACGCCAACTTCTGAGACCTACAAAAGTGAACTTCATATGTAGGCCTAAGCTAAACCTTTCTATTATCTAATCTTGACACCTCACAGTAAGATAAAGACGAATGATGTTTCATTTATATTGAACACTAACATAAAAAGGGGTGGCTATCTAATTGTAAATATAATATTGGATTAGTACGATATATAGATATATAAGTGTTTGTTTTCTCTAGTAACATGTTGCAGGTCGTAACAAATGGACCATAGGCAGACGATCGCTTTGTTTACTTCAAGTGTTACCTAATATATAGGTCTTACCTGAAGGTCTAATTGTGACTATCTTGCAGGCAGTGAACACAAAAACTTTTAATAGATCATTGGCAGACACTGGATTAGTCTGCTTAAAGTGTTACAAAACATATAGGTCACACTGCAGGGCCGGCCATAGATAATTGGAGGCCCTAGACAAAGTGAATTTGGTGGCCTCAAATGAAATAGAAAACTACAAAATAAACAGCGAAAATTATGCATTTTATTAAAATCTAGTGTACTCCGCCACCCACCACAAATCGGAGGCCCTAGGTGGCTACCTAGTTTGCTGATGCCCTGGTCACAGGAAAGTGAAAATAAAATAATGTATTCATCATTAATCAAATTGTATTGAGAAAGTCGGATTCTATTCAATCATATAATTGCCAAAAGAAGAAAAAGTTGTCTCTGATTTTGTAATTGGTGACTTGTATTATGTTGGAAAAAGACCTGCTTATAAAACCTAATTACGTTTCTGTCATCAGTTAAAGCTACAGTGTACAGAGATGAATTTGGTGAGAAACACATAAATTATTACGTAAATGTGTCTCTAAGTGGCATAAGCGGATTGCCTACCTATGAAAGGGACTTGAGTTCAAATCTTGACTCGAGATGTGTTAGCAGAGTGCCGAAAGGCAGCATGGAAGCCTTCTCCCACACAAAAAGAGATTGGACCAGAGCGAGCCTGAGCATACTACTAAAAAATAATGTGCTCTACTACAAGCAAATAAAAAGAAATTTAAATTAACAAAAAAGCTTAAAAAGGGCCTACAGATAAATTTAAACTAATTTATCATTAAAAGCAACAACCATGAAGTCTATTTCATAAAAACTTTTTTTTTTTATTAGATAAAGGAAAAAAAAAAAAAACAACAAGCATACATTTTTTTTTTGTTTCTAAAAATATTCAAAGATGAATTTAGTACTAAAAAAAGACACGAAACAAAATTAAGGATTGCAAAACAAGAAAGAATTGGGAAAGTTGCAGGAAGACTTGACAGGAAGATGCAAAAAAATATATATAAAGTTATTGAAAAGAAACTTGTTTAAACTAGACTATTATTTAAATTTAATCTGTATAATATTGAGCATTGCAAAGTTTCGTAGGAAGGTCGTGAAACCATATTAAAAAGAGTTGATGAACAGAAATGTTAATTTCAATAAACTATAGATAACAATATTATGCATTACAAAATCAAGTACAAAATATATTTACATTGACTGAAGGAGAATGTAAAAGAAAAAAAGATTTTGACCAGTACGTCTCAGTTTATAAGGCATGGAAATATCTCAGCGTTTTAAAATTGTATTGGTTTATTTTATACATAATTGATATTATAAACTCAAGCAGTGGTTTCCAAGCAAAAGATTACAGTCTGAAGGATTTAAAAAAAATTGTGATAAAATATAACGTCTAGGAGGTACGTTTTTCTTACAAAATGAAATTTAATAAATGCTCTTAAATGCTTCAAATGTTTTATTGTCACTTAACACTAAACAATATGATAATAAAGGGGATATTAACAAATATCTCTCTCCATATATACATATATGTATGTGTTATGTGATTCAAAAATTAAGTGATCTCTTTACACACATTTTAACTTTTTATTTTGTCTAGATGAATGCCTAAAACAAAGTAACAAATGTATATAACTCATCTTTAAAGTAATGTACCACCTTGATACTAATATTGCCTTAGACATGATGTATTAAGTTGATCTTTCATTGAAAATAGAAACAAAATATGACATGAATGCATTCATTCAGCCTAAGCTTCAAGTCTATAAAAATATGCTTCATTAAAGAAAATAATAAAACAGTTTAAAACTAATTCCTATAACCCCAAAGATATACAACAGAGAAATGAAAAACCCAGTGATTATATAATATCACAATATGAATATATTTACAAAATATAAAAGGGGTGAGAGAAAAAAACTTTTTTTTTTCTTAAAATGAAAAAAAAAAAGAAGTGCATGAAAACAAAGAGAATGGATACAATATATCATTTTTACAATTTGATTAAAATACATGAACTTGAATGAAATTCCTTTGTTTGTTTCAAGGTGAAAGATTTTTGTTGAAAGACAAATTGAAAACTGTGTTTGTTCAGGAATCAAAAGTGTCATAGGAATTAAAGTTAACATCGCTCAGTCATTTTTCGCTTAACAAAGAAATGTCCAAGTCTGAAAGTCTATGACATCAACTAACTGTGATCACAATTAGTAAGGGCAACACAGTGAGGGTATCAACAATTAAAATTCTACATGAACAAAGGAAATACAAACGAAAAGGGAATAAGACTGCTAGTCTAGAAAGTCAAATAAATTCAATAATTCAACTCTTTCATTGGTCGGATAAATAACAAATTTAAGCTTAATAAAAGATTTGCATTACTTCTTGTCAAGAAAATATTTTCTTACACAATCCTACAGGTGACTGCTTACAAAGGAATCAAAACAATGATGCTGATGACCCACAAAGCATTCTAGAACTTGTAAGTTATTTAAAAAGATTTTAAAATACAAAGAGGAAACAAATTTTTGTTTTGATTTGTGCTCTCACTGTAATTTGTTAACTATGGGATGTTGAGGTTAAAGTAACTGCATGGTACAAATCAACAAATCACATCTAGTCCTATTTATACTTTCTCTCTCTTCTAGCTAGATATTATCTTTGACAACATTTGTAAACTTATGAGGACCACTGTGACAAAGATGTGAAAATTATTAAGTAGCCAATGCCAAAGTTTTTATTTACATTTTTGTTTTACCCTGAAGTTCTTTAGTTCTGTGATCAACTCTATTGCACACATAAACAAATAACAAAGAAAAAAAAAATACCAAATAGAATGAGAACAGATTAACATTTTTAGAACCAACCAATAAAAATAGAAGTTATCTATTTGAAATGTGGTTGGACACCACTGTAGTACATATTATTATGTGGCTTAATAATTATTGAACAGTTCACAGCCATCATCAATGTAGTAAAGACTGCTTACAATCTTGAACATTTATCTAGCAACAAAAAGAAAAAAAAAACTGCTACATTGTGTTTTTTATATATAGTTTTATACCTACTAAAAACATAATCTTCACCACAAAAGACAAAATTTATACAAAGATGTTTCTATTCAATGCCAGATTATAGTGGAAAAAAAATCACCTGAAACATTAATTCAGAAGAGCACAATTATACATAAATTATAAATTATCACACTGAATGAAATATATATATATATATATAAATGTAACAATGACTGGCAAGCCTAAAAAACAATTACTTAAATTTTAAAACATAAAAAAAAGCCCATAACATATTGCTTTATGGCTTTCTGTCCAGCATTCAGCCATAGGATCTGTACTTTTAGGTAATATAGTGTATATAAATATAACCTCTCAGAATAAAGTCTTATCTAAATTACAAGTATTCAAAGTTTAAATACATGAAAAGCTGTACATAAATCATTGCAGTAAATACAACATCTAAAAACCACATTCAGTTTGGCTATTCAAGCTTGCTGCCAAGCAGAAAGAAGAAATAACATCAGAGAGTGTGAATGCAATTTTAATGTATTACATACCTAGAGAAATAGGTTTTAAACTCAAGACTGCTAAAGCCTGCTGTAGTATTTTATTTACATGGCTTATTCCTCTCTACAAATTTGAAGAATGAGTGAATTGTAGAGAATAAATATATAAATGGACTAAAGCAAAATAGAAATCATAGAAAAGAAATTCAAAGGAATGCACTGAGCATTGAACACCTACCACCACACCAAGATCAAGGACTCAAAGGGAAGATTACATTTCTTTAAAAAGTTCAACTTTCTTATTTCTCCAGCTCTTGTCCGCTGGTGAGATCATTATATTGTCACAGCACCGGAACAAATACATAGGCACATTATTAACTGAAAACAAAATCTACACAACTAGAAAACAAAAAGGATTCAAGAATCTTGCTCTACATTCAAGTTATATTGACCACAACATTGGTATAATTGAAATCCAATAATACTTAATGGCATGTTTTAGATAGCACAACTTTGGAAGAATTTTGATAAAAACAAATGTTATCAAAGAAAGACATGTTATTAGCATAGGATCAGTTAACATGAAGGTTCAACATGCAGGAAAATATTGAAGAATGAAGTTTGGTAAAGGATATTTCCAGATTGAAAACAGTATATACGTCAAAACTTAATGCAATATCTGTGACTCAATGTGACTAATGGAACCAGAGTGTTATTGTTAGTTTAAGATAATAACATTCTAAAAAACAACTTTTGAAGCATTTGGTCACAAATTCCAGAAAATCTTTTTTTAAAGACTTTTACATTGTAGCCCAAACTTGCAGCGGGCAGGGTTCAAAACTTGAGGCCATCATGACAAAAGTCCAAAGCACATGACACATGCCCAAACAGCCCTCCTTTCACTTCACTGATGAGCCAAACCACAAATTGAAGGGTAAAGTTCACCCATGTCAATGTCAAAGTTCAACAAATCAACAAACAAACTAAAAATATATTTAGCACTTCAGAAATTTCAGTACCTCGAGAGCACTTAATAGATGGTTAGATAACCATACTAAAGGACACCTGCTATAAAGTTAGTTTTGGTGACCAAAGTGAAAGATGAATTAGAGGAAAAACTTTGTTCTTAACACATAAAACTGAAACATCCCCTTGTTACTCAGCATTGACATGCTTTCTGATTTAGAGTTGCCTTTCTTTTCCCTTCAACCACAAGTTTCCCTTTTCTTCTCTATCAATTATTTGATCTTTTTCATAGAGTTAGCTTTCTGCTGTTGATCCGTAAGATCTTTAGCAGATTGTGCCTTGGGAAAAGGAGAACGCTGTTCTTCTCAGCTGCCCAATTTCATCTTAATAAGAGTTTCATTTTACCTTATCTGTCTGGAGAAACAGATGACCTTTACATCAACTGCCCTATAGATCACAAGGTCTGAAAGAGATGCTTTACTTTTACTTTACTCTTGACCTAGTCATAGACTTCTTAGCCACACTGAACCAGAAAGAGATTTTAAAAGAAAACCCCACATAGTCCTATACTTTCTAAAATGTAAAAACTAAGTCTTATAACACTTGGTCTCACCAAAAAAATTTCTTTCATAAAAAGTTAAACTAAATATATTGTGGTTTCGTCTTTCGTACGAAATGTAAAAATTTCTCATTATCACATGGTCTTACTAAAAATAAATATTCTTAATGATTGAAATAAAAAATCTAACAACTAACAATATAATATTCAATTATAAAGTCATACATCAACTAAATATTTATTATAACCTGTTACAAAATATTAAAGAGCTTGAATATAATAAATATTACTATTTTAAAACCAAATTAAAAATGTGTTACACTGTAACAACTATTATTACATTGACACAATAGCATGGATAAGAAACAACAAATACATGGTGTAACAATTACACACTGATAGAATCTATTACAGCTAGACTTGTATACGAGGGCTGGGATTCACATCCACTTCTTGGTCAACATAGACTTTAGGCTCTACTCCCTCGTCCACCTCTAGCCGGTTGAACCTGCTCTTCAAGACCATGATCATGGGAATGCATATTGCCGTGGATCCTATGAGGGTCCAGTTCATCCAGAGAGTGCCTGCAACACATTATAGGAATACACTCGATACTGTCATAAATTGGATATGTTTACTAACTAGCCTGAAAAATAATTTGTGTATATAATAAGTAACAAGAATAAACAGTATCATGCACTTGACTAAACATTAAAAAGTCTGATATGTACAATTCTGCAGATTGTTGTACTATGGATTAAAGCTGTGGATTTAAACAATGATTCGGCTCTTATCTTATAACAGACGTTACTTAAAAAAGAAGATGATTACGTCCTACGTGTCATACACATAAAACTAAAGTCATGCATGTTAACCAATGACTACCTCTCATTACGCCTTTCAAAGAAATGTACCTCCTTTCAGACCTTGCAATCTATGGTTAACAAGGGAATCATGTGGCCAGCACAATGACCAACCACCTAAACTTCCCCAACATGAGTCAGGTACTCATTACAGTTGGGTAGACAAGCACTCTATCACTTCGACACCTAATCCCAACCTGACACTCCCATTACCAGGTATAGCACTGCAAAATGATAAAGATCAATAGTTCAGACATGCTAACATTCTTAGGGAGGTGAGGTCATGGTAGAGAAGCAAGTACCAATGGAGCTACTTCATTCTTTTAAACATTTATAATGAATATTATAAGCTGATTCTTATTTATGGACAAAAACTATTAACACTTAGGGCCAACACTCTTCTAACAGTGAAATAAGAAATTTTTAGAGATCAAAATACAGGCATTAATATGTATAAAGGGCTAACAGAGAGAATCCATTGTAAAATAAACAACTTCTCAACTACCAGACAACTCTATAAGCCTGACATATACACACAAGATAAAAGACAGAATTAGTACAGCTATTGGAACCCACGATGACCTGCTAACTACTGTTGAAAAGTATAACTCTCTGGCTAAATCACAAAGTACTAAGGACTCAAAGAGACCTTTCCTTCAGGGAACAGTACCAGGAAAAAAAAAAAAGAGAAGATGGACAGAGAAAGCAATGGGAAAACAACATAAGCAAAAAAGATTCTATCCAAGGCAAAAATCAGAGAGGAATGGAGAAAGACGGTCAACAGATCTTGTGTTATGTCACAACACTCCAACAGAGTAAGGGATGGTGAAACTGCCCTCAAGGTCTTTAGAGCTGCTAATACCATGGACAAAGAACCCACAGAACTAGTCTACAGACACAGGGCCTTCCAAATAGTCCAAACAGGTTAGGATGGCTGCCTGGTCGTGCGGTTTGTGCGCTGGACTGTCGTTCGGATTTATTGACAGTTGAGGGTTCAAACCCTGCCCGCTCCCATCCCCCGTCGTCCTGCTGGAGGTTTGGACTAGGAAGTAAACTATCTTCAATTCTGAAGTTACATCCGAAACATGTAAAACATTTTTTACATTTTAGTCCCCCCCCCCCCCCCTCCATCCCAATATAGTTATTTCTCCTACAGAAACAGGGCTCTAAAAAGCATATTATAATCTTAGAAATTGCTGTTTAGTGCAAGAGCTAATGACAAAATTTTGTAACAGAATCATGCTTACCAACATTGGGGATGAAAAAAATCAGCAGAAAGATCAAGCCTCCAAGGTTGTTCAAGAGGGTCATGACTCCATTCGCAGCCCCCTCACTGATGGGGTAGGCCAACTCACAGCCCAGCTCAAACATGATAGGAACAGCTGCATTTAATAAGGAGTTGCCTCCTATAATGGTGCCATACAAGATGGCTGGAATATCAAATACAAATATTATAAATATAATAATAATAATAAGGTTTGTCTTTTTGTCTGAAGATTAGTCAGGAATGCAGTATTTCCCGTAGCTGCGCAGCCCCCAGCTGCGACCTACATATTTCACCACACCCCATTTGAAGAGTTAAATAAAAAGTCATGTCAAAGACGTGGCAACATACTAATATAAAGATATATATATATATGGAGAAGTGTTATAGGAGTTAACATTAGAAGAAAAGAAACAATTTCGGGGTATTAGCTTTGATTCATTCAAATGGTAGTTAAAGAAATGGATAAATGGTAGGATATACTCAACATAAGAGAAATAAACCATAAACTATCAGTTGAAAATATACAGTCAACCTTCAGATTGAATTATAAATGAAGTGATCTCTGTTGTGAAGCTAATTATCAAACACAATTGTCAATTTAAGACAATTTTGTACATACGAAATAAGAGGGAATGAGTCACTGACCCATAAAGTTAATCTTCAAATTAAAAGCATTATTTACAAAGAATGTATTGAGACTGTTGGCTATTTATTTTATGTAATTTTTAAAATTTTTTTTTTGCGTGGTCAAGAGGCTAAGTACCCTTGAACTTGGCTTGGCTACATACAAAGGTTCGACACCTGACTCGAGCAGAGTTGTGTTTACTAAGCAACTAAAAGCAGCACAGAAAGACGTTCTCCAAGATACCCCTCCCCCACTGCTCCACAAATGAGCATGCTATAAGCATGAAAGTAAGTGCTATATACAAGCTAGAATTTCATTTTCTCTTTTAGGGGAGTAAGTTCACTGCAGTTCACTGCAGTTACAGAACATTGGCCTCTGTCATGGGGAGGTAAGGCGAGAATGAATGTTACTGTGGTATTTTGATGTTAGTTATATCCCTTTGTAATGTGAATAGTCTTGCATGTGTTATGAACTGAATGGTTTAGTCTTCCTTGAATGTGCGAGAGAGGAGAGAGTGTGTCAGTTAGTGAGGTCTTGTTCCCGGTCCAGGAAGGTTGGACGTTTACTACCTGGACTGGTGTTTGTGTATTATTTACTGACAGTTAATATAATTGTGTGCTTTATCAAATATTAAAGTATTATCGTTATTCAATAAAGTTGGAGTTAAAGTGTATATAGTAGTAATTGTTCTTATTTGTATAACCATTAATGAGCCAAGCAAGTATTGTTTAATTGCAATTGCTTAACAAGCAAAGATAAAGCAAAGCAAGAATAGAACCCTGACAGCCTCCAACCAACAATAGTACAAAACAAGTAAAATACAAACAAAATACTTTTTTAACAACAAAGCTTATATTAAGTGTATCAATTAGTTTGGACCAGTCATGCAATTAAATTTGTAATGGATCTTAACTAACAATAATGAATCTGTGCCATTAGAAATATTTTTACCAATTGTTTTTGTTTAGTGCAATGTCATGCTTTTAGCTTCATCAATACCGTATGATCCTATCACTTGTCTGGACCAGTTGGAAATGGGTGGGGGAGAAAGAATGGGATATCTGGGTGATTGTGTTTTTTAACTCTTTCTCTGAGTAATTATTTACCACATTCTGGTGGGATCAACGTTGGTATCGTCATTTAGGAGAGAAAGAGTTAAATGTATTTATTTTAAAAAAGTGAACAACCTGAGTTCGAACTCTTGGGCTAAATTCTTCTCAGGCTTCACTAGTCAACATGGTAACCACTCTGCTAGCGAAGAGCATATAAACATGCAAGATTGTATAGTTATCTATTGTTTCTATTTCATGCTTGTGTTCACTAAGCCTCAGATGATGACATATAAAGGGGACTAGTTCAGCTTAAATCCCAGGTTCTTTCCCTTGTTTGAGATACCAAACAAAGTAATTAATTACTAATAGTTAACTAATTGGTTAATTTTTTTTTTAATTGATTCTTGTGTTGTAAGGTAAAAGAAACAATTGTGCACAATTTCAGCTTGATCCAAGATTGTGTATGGGAGAAGTAATGTGTACAAACATTTTACCAGACAGACAGAGAGAGTTGATATAAGCTTTGTAAAAAACAGTCTTATCTGGTAAAGAATTTACAGACACATTGTACTGTACAAGTGACAAAGGAGTAAACTCACCATCTGAGGTAGGAATGATATTATAAAGCACTAGAGCAAACACAACAAAACATCCAGTGCCTAGTATAAACATGATGAGTATAAAGACCTTCATAAGTCTTGTGAAGTAATCTGCACATCTGAGACAAAGAGAAAATACATTTAAAATCTTATCGTAAGCTCATAGTAGCAGAAAAAATGAAAATAGGAATTAAAAAAAGAAAGGTTTTGAATTTTTTCATCTTCATGTTAAAATATAGCCAATATTAGACGATTTAATAATTACATCCATTTCAGAATTCTGTACTAGTAAATATACTAGTTGAGGCGATAATTGTGTTTGAATATCTAACAATTTGCTGTAACAAATATCTAAAACTTATTTACAACAGCTAAATAAACCCAAGTAAACTTCATGCACAAAGATACTAAATGTAAATACTTACACTCCAACTACAACTGTGAAGACACACGCTACTATAGTGGCATAGAATCCAATCCATCCAGCCTCACTCTATATTACACCAGAATATTATTTATATGCATTTGTTAAAATTTTAAATAATACAAATACTATAATTTTTTTTTTGCATTTTAACAGAAAAAGGAAAACATTAAATGAACAATAAATCTAGGGCATTCAAGAGTTCAAACTGAGTGTAATGTTTATAGTTTTATGGTCATATAGCGTACACTGCTCTGCTCAAGTTATTGTTACCTAACCTTCATGGCAGAGGCGTAGCCAGGGTTGGGCAGGGCCAGTCTTAGGCCACTGAAAACTATGTGCGCTAATTCTAGGTATAAATTATTATATTAAATTATTATAACTTATAGCAGGGTTCTCGTGGACTACTGATTTTCTAGGAGCTACTGGAAATCTATAACTATTAAAATCTCCTGAACACTCATAAAAGATCTGAAAAATAGACGAAATTGTCAGTTTGGGGTGTTATTCAATATGGAAAACGCCAATCCTACAAGCTATTTAAAAAATCAGTATTGTCAGATTTCATTTAATAAAAACGTAATGGAAAGACTGATTTATTTTCTAATACAAATCTTTATTTTCACTTATTATTCTTATCCCTACCCAGACTGGGCCCCACACAATCCGTTTCACATAGGGCCCCGCAATGGTTAGGCTGGCCCTGAGGTTGAGGGAGAATTTGAAAATCCCCACAGGCCCACTTTTGGGGGTTCCCAAATGAGTGTTTTGTTACCACAAATATTACGCAAAATGCAAAAAGCCCCCCCCCCCCCCCCCCGACCCCTCAAATGATGGCAAATTCACTTCTCCATGGCCAAAATATTTTTTTTTTCCTTTTGTAAAGCACATACTTTCAAGCCATAACATGCTCAGTGCACTAGGGTTCAATCCTTTAGTATTATTGTCAGAACTAAAAAATGTTAATGTTTGAACTTCTACTTTTACAGCTTCATTTCCTCATTAATTCAAATAAAAAAATTAATTCTGTTGATGCTTTCAATTAAAATCTATATTTTTTAATAACCTTTTTTTGGATAGAAAAGTAAAAAGAAACATTTTTTATTGTTTATTATTGTAATTTATTGGTAATCTATTTATTTTATTGAGCTCTACTGTTTTGCAAATGCAAAAAAGAAAATAAAAAAAAATATTAATGACATTTGAGATCACAAGAATGTGTTCTGGAAGACGAAAATATTTAAAGAATATGAAATTTGTATATCTTTTTTCATAATGAAATTTTTTTGTAAAGTTCAGTAACATAGATAAGAGTTGAAAATTTCTATTGTTGCTATGTCTAGTACCTCTGAAACTGCTGGTGTGAGATTGACTGTTAGGACGCTGCTCCAATTGTTCAGAACTCCAAGACTAATGCCATAAATAAGGGACAGCAACAAAAAATGTCCTTTTCTGAAACAAAGACAAACAATGGGTTTTCATTAACAATGATAATAATAGTAATAATAATAATAATAATAATAATGGCAATGTCTTCCATTCGGAAGATTAAGGATGAATGCAGTGTTTCACCTGCATACATTTCCGCATCTTGTGACTGCCGGCGGTCTATATTAGTTTTCTTTTCGTTTTCTGCGCCTGTCTTCAATAAGGGCTTTTCTTTGGGTCTCAAATGTGAGCTTTAAAACTGTCTCTTTCAAAGACCATCTGCTGCCAGCTACTTTCCTCTATGTCAGTGAGGGTGAAATGGCACCCAAGTTGATCTTTATAGTACTTATGGGGTGTACCTCTGTTACGCTGTCCTCTTTTAAACTCGCCAAAGAAGATCACCTTAGGCATGCAATCATCTCCTATGCGGGATAGGTGTCTGACCCAGAGCAGCGTCAAATGGTAATTAGTGCTTCCATACTGTCCACACTGAACTCCAGCAGAACATAATTATTTGTGATGTAATCTTGGCAGTGTATGCCCCATTATGGAGTGAAGGCACCTTTGATGGAAAGATTCGAAGAGCCTTAAATGCCTTCAATAGAGCACCCAGATCTCAGAGCCATTCAAAAGTGTGATGAGAGCCACTGCTTTATAATCATTGATTTTTGTTGCTAGGTGAAAAGGCCTATTCCGCCATACTCTCAGTTTGAGGCGACCAAAGAGCTGTTGGCCTTTACGATACGTTGATGCACCATTGGACACTGCTTCCCAGGTAGGTAAAATGGTCAAACTTAAGGAGATGGCCATTCATTCGCTGTAGGCTTTTATACCACAAATACAAAATTGACAACGAGAAGAGATACATACAAAGAGCCTAAGATTGACAGAGTTGAGAGAGTAAAAGCTCATGAAAAACAATAACACAGCAACTTGACTTACTTGCGTAATGACCACAGACTGTGCCAGTAGTCCTCTCTGGAGGTTATGGCTGAGGCACAAGGTGGACGGGGTGGTTTTTCAGGAAAGTAAATCAAGAGAACCAGAAATAACAAAACACAGGCACCACATTCTGTTCATGGTTGAAGAGAGAAATCATAAATCTCAACACCACCTGCATGTCCTAAATGTATTGCTTTTAAACTAAGTGAAGCTAAAACTATTTGACAATCACAAGAATAATTCTTGATCAAAGTTGCTAGTTAGGGATTCTGAACAAATACAAGTATCCTTAATTGGAAAATAAATAGCAAAATTATTGTTTTAAAAATTCAGAAGACATCATATCGAGTACTTATGATAAATAAAGTACTAATAATAATCAAAGGCTAGAATTTATGAATACACCCTGGTAATGTAGAATATGCACTGCCCAAGACAGTAGGGTTTCTGTCCAGTGCTTTTGCAATAGAAGATTTGAACCTATCAAGTCCTACCCCAATAAAATATAATTTATGAACTACTTAATTCAAACTATAATAAGTTGTCCTTTCAAATTTAATACAAAATCTAAGCCTTATTATTTAAATTACTGTTTGTTACCAAACTGTTTGTTACAAATGTTTTTACCAAGCTTTGCTCAGGTTTTTTCATTTTGTTTTTGTTAAATTAAATAATAAAAGGCATCTATGCTGTTTTAATAGTTAAAATCTATGTCAAGATGACTCATTAACTTAAATCTAGTAAACTCTCTTGTTGTAGGACAACTTGACATATGCGAACATCTCTGCTAATATCTAAGGAACGTTAATGATAAGTTTCATTAAGATTGGTCAAACGGTTTTGATTTCTATTGAGGACATAAATGCATATATACTCCTTACACTTTACTTTGCTCACTTACGGTAATACAGGTAGAGCATGATTTCATCTCTCTCTTGTTGTATTCTGTGAGCTGGGTTCAGAAATAAAATGAAAGGTTCATTGTCATTCATTATCAAAAACTAGACTTAGGTCTCATCTTGAATCACTAAAGCAAAGATTCGCTAGACTTATATCTCATCTTGAATCACTAAAGCAAAGATTCAAACGCTAGACTTAGGACACATCCTGAATCACTAAAGCAAAGATTCAAACACTAGACTTCGGGTTCATCTTGAATCACTAAAGCAAATGTTCAACTTCTCTGGCAAGTAACAATGTTATAAGAACAGATAGTAAAGTTCCCCTTTCAGACCTTGCAATCCATTGGGCAGATGATGTAAAGATCATCTGTTTCTGTGGCCCACAGTTAACAAGTTTGTCCTATGGCAAGCATAACGACCAATCGCTTTTACTTTCCCCAACTAATGTCAAGTACCCATTAAAGCTTGGTGGAATCTGACGCCCCTAAAGATCCCGAAATTAAAAATCCCAGTCTTCACCAGGATTTGAACCCAGGATACCGGGTTGGAAGCCAAGCGCTTTACCGCTCTGCCACCACACCTCCATAAGAACAGATCATTCCGAATTAATATCACTCATGTTATTGTGTTATTGAGTAGTAAATAAAAATGCGTTCACTAAAACAAAACATTATTTAGTAAGTAGCCATTAGGGATATGAGCACTACGATTATTTCTTCTGTTTTTTGCTTGATGATTTAGGAAAACAGGACAAGAACAACTAAAAGTTTTTAAGTCTTTTTAAATGGTACTTTTGTTGAATAGCATATTAAAATCTCTATTGTCTAGTTTGGAAATGTTTACCTGTAGTGTTATCTTGCTTTGATTTATCTATAACATGGAACAGATTTTGTCTGAAATACAGGACCAGCTTTCTATCAAACATGACATCTTCATGAATACAATTTCTTACTGAGATTCCCAAATAGTGTACAGAGAGTGAATAGATACAACATTTATTAGTAACTAAAAATCTCTGTTACTGTAAATTTATTAATATACTGTTAACTGGGCATACAAAAATAAAGACATGCAAAAAGTAGTAGTGACTTAAAAACATGCTTAGTATCAGTGTTCATTAAAGTAAGGTATAGACAAATGTTTTAGCTGATAATAAGGCTCCAGTTAACTTAAAATGTGGCAGTATAAACAGAGAAATGAACACCTACAACTCACAAGTCTGATTTTTGTAAACAGAGGAGTTTTAAAATTTAAAAATAATAATATAAAAAAAAAGGTCAACTTAACTTGAAATTGTGATTCTTTATAAAGATCCATATCCATACCACAAGACTGACACACCCAAAATTGTATATTGGTAACTCTTTACTAATTACTGTCACAATGTTCTAAATCTCTGGTAATCACACCCAGCTTGCATATTTGTTTTTTTATTTACAAACTAAACAACATTATTGAATAGTCAATTACAATAAGTGAACTGCTACGTTAAAGTTGGATATCTGGGTAGTATTAGTGGACAAAAAAGTTTTTAAAAAAAGATTAAAACTAAAAAAACAAAAATAAATACCTAAAATGATGATGAAGACCTGGAAATATGGAAACAGAAGAGGAGTTGCTGGTTGAGTTTTTGGGAGGGATAGCAGTAACAATGGCAGGACCTGCAAGTGAAACAAATTTACAGAATACATCATAATTTTACTTTACAGATCAATAATTGTAAGCAAAAATAGAAAGTCAATGTAAATACCTGAGGATTCAATCTTAATACTTGATAATGCTATCAAGTAATTGGTGATAGATGTGCTTATAGCACAATTAGGAATGAGTTATTTGTTTCGTAAATGGGAAAAGTTTTGACTTAGAGACAATGGCGCAACTAGTAAAAACTAGACTGGGTTTAGAGAAATAATAGCAAAATATTAACCAATGTAAACAGACTACTCTTGAAGACTTTAGAGAAAGGAGCTTTTTATGAACATACAGATTTAGCTAGACAACATTTGACAGTTCCCTTTGTTATTATTAAACGTATTTAACATTCACTATCAGCGCCTACAATATTCTATTGTTGGCCCTTTTGCCTGTGTTACTGGATTTTGTTATTTGAAAGTTACCTCCATTTGATTTATCGGCATAAGACATGGCACGGAAGCGCCTAACAATTGTCATTCAAAGTCATTACTTTTGAAAGTATAGTGGTACTGTTAGACAATGTGACTAAACATAATAATTAGAAGTTACACCACAATTTTTTTCTAGCTTGTGGAAGATGCTGCAGCTAGGTCAAGTGAAGCCTAATGTCTGAAATATTAAAAACTCGAAAAACTACACATTTCACATATGGACATCTGCAAAGTGGTGGACACAGAGTAGCTTGATGATCATTCAACATAAGGATCAGTATGTTTCAGTGGACACCTGGCACATCACAGAATGTAAAGGGGGTCAATTACTGAGCTGACCGAGAGATTCTGTACCCACAGACTGAAATCAAATCTGTGTCTGACCAAAGGATCTCAAATCACAAATTTAAACTTGAAACTTAAAATAAATTTTAAATACAAAAAAAATTCTCACCAAGGACAAATGGAATAGCCACACCTAGTGTGTTAATACAAGTACTCAGTGCAGTAGCTGTGACCCTCTCTTTGGGAGGAAACCAGGCTGCAGAGATGGCTGGAATACTTCCAGTAGAAATTGGTCCCCCAACACCATTGAAAAACTGACCAAGGTGAATCAGACTAGAAAAAAAAAAAAAAAAAAAAAGAACTAATTACAGAAACAAACAAACAAGCATGTTTTTAAGTAAATGTGTATATAAGTATATACATATATAATATATGTTACCAGCAAAGTGCAAAATCAGTATTCTATAGGATTTTTTGGGGGGCATTCTAAAACGTCTAAGCAAAGTGAGAAATGATTTCTTCTTTCCTACTTTGCCTAGGCATTTCACAGAATGCTTAGGCGTTCTATAGAATGACTACAGCTGCTTTAGCCAAAGTGTTAAATCAAGATTTAAATTATTTATTATCAAAATAATGTTTCTATTCACCAGCAATCTAAATAATTTAGTCTTGTTCCTTAAAGTGTAGAGTATGTTTAATTATGACTGTCTAAAGTGTGTGAATCTATAATACAAACCTTAAGTCTGTCCTTTTATACAGTTCAGAAACTTGGAGAGTCACTAAAACAAATATGGCAATGCTCCAGACTTTTGTTAACAGATGCCTACGCCGAATATTAGGAATTAGGTGGCCAGAAAAGATAACTACTATCAATTAGTGGGAGAGAACTAGACAAAAGCCCATAGCCCAAGACATCACAAAACGAAAATGGAGCTGGATAGGACACACCCTGCGAAAACCAGCTACCAATGTTGCAAGGCAGGCACTTGACTGGAACCCACAAGGAAAGTGGGCAGACCCAAGCAAACCTGGAAGAGGTCAGTCATCAGTGAAGCTGATGGTACTGGAATGACATGGAAGCAGATGAAGAAAGCTGCTCAGAACCGAGTTCAGTGGAGAGGTGTGGTTGCGGCCCTATGCTCCCCTGGGAGTACACAGGATTAGTAAGTAAGTAAAGTGTGCATGCTTTGTACAATTTAATTGTACTAGGTAAAAAGTTAATACAAAAGATGTTTCAAATTGTGTTGTATGAAAGGCAAAAGACAATAGGTCTATTATGTAATCAAAACATATAGCACTACTAAGAAGGAACCACTTGAATAGATATTGATAAAGCTGATAGCACGTTTTGTGATGATTGTGGAAAACACTAATTAATTTATCAAGTTAAACAAGGCTTCAGTACAAATCATTTTTTTGTACGAAATACATATTTCATCATTTAAAAAATGTAACACTCCTAGGCAAGATTAAAAATTATTTCAGATTTTATTTTACATTTCATGTAAACCAACAAATCTAAAAATGTTAACATCTAGACTAATCACTCTAAAAACAAATCAAAACAGAAAATAGTTCTCTGAGCTGCTTGGTTACATACATTGTGGCCATAGTGGGCTCTGAAGTAAAACATCTGACAGCAGTTCCTAGGGCCACAAAGAACATGCTGGACACAACTGCCCACCTCAGACCTAGACAATCAAATGAACAAATGTTTTCATGAGTGTATGCATGTGTAATAACTTAAGCTCGTTACACAGCCTGTCAGCTAAATTGTTGGTTTACAATTTAAAATTTGAACAAAATAATTTTCTGCACACATCAATGACAGGCTGACACATATGAGATAATGTTTAAAATGATATGGTTTGTTTTCTGAAAATAATTTGTTTATTTCACATGTTTTGGATGTTCCTTCAGAAATTGGAGAATATTAAATTCTAGTCTAAAACTCCTGTAAAACATGTCGGGGATGGTGGATGTTAATCCAGGGCACATATGACACAAACAGGAAGCCATCCACTTGGGAGATAAAGCTCCTTTATTGTTGTTGTTGTGCTATATATAAGGATGAATTTTGGATGCTTTATTTTGGGAGTATTTCAACTTTGTTTTATAAGGGTGAAAACAAAGTTAACAAAATCAAATGTTATAATTATTTTGGACATTATGGTTGTGGGAAATCTTCTTTCTAGATTGGAATTTATAAAAAGAATACAGTGTAATTATTTATTATAATTTCAAGGCACAGATCATAGAAGGAAACTGTCGTTCTTTTCAAAAGTTTATTGTCAGAAAATACAAAGAGAAAGTCATGACTCTTCTTCTTCTTCATCGTTCTCAATGTTATGTAGGAGTGTTCATATGACTAGACCAATACATGAGATGAACTGCGCAGTGGTTTCCAAATCAGGGAGCTCTCCATATAGTTTTCTTTCTATTGGGGTGATTTGGGGCCAATGTCTTATACGGCCTCTTGGTAGAGAGAGCAGTTTTGGAGGACGTGGTCGGCATTTTCTGGTGATACTCCACATGGGCAGATTTCACTGGTTCCAATTTTGAGCTTCCGGAACATGTTTTGTCGCATTTTGTTGTGCCCGGTCCTGAGTCGAAAGATTAGACGTTGGTCTTGTCGGGATAGCTTATAGTAAGCGTCATCTTTCTTGTGATTTGGATGAGAGCTCGTCCATTTCTCATTTATTTTATCTACAATTAATTTCTTCATTTCTTCTGGATAGAGTGCAGAGACTCTTCAAAAGTCCTTGATTCCCTCTCTCTAGCTGAATGAAGATTTCCAAAGGCACTCGCAAGTATCTTAAGTCAGTTTTACATTCTATACATAAAAAGTAAATACTAAAAATAATTGTGAATCTCATTTAAGAACAACTGTCATAAATTGTTTCTTATCTTATATGTTTACAGACGTTAGTTTAAAAAAGAAGATGATTATGTCCTATGCATTTCATGTGTCAATCTATCTAGTCATGCATGTTAATCAATGACTTAAACTGCTACATTGTTGGTTTTCCTGGCTGATTCGTACTTGTATGAATTAGTTCTAGCATATTAAATAAGAAACCTCTATTATTGTATCATTCTAAGTATTTCATCAGGTTTAGTTTTTCTATTTGTCAAATATGGTTTAATGTTTTATGTATTATAGCTACTTTACTTTTTATTCTTCTGTCCTGAAGTGTCTCTAAGTTTAGTGATTTTAATGATTTATTTGTATTAAATCTCACTGCTCTAGTTTGTAGTGGTTCTAGTTTCTTTATGTTTTCTTCAATTGAGTTTGGACCAAAATATACCAAAAAACCTGGACGATGTCAGACAACCTTCAACTTACCTTTGACATGAAGCAGCCATGGGTAAAACAATCCCAGGGCAACATAAACAACAGGCCCCCAGTTACTCAGCCAGGCTATGGTTTCATCACTCCAGCCGAATGCTTCTTCACTTGATAAATCAATGGGGCCCCAGGTGTTCCACACTGCACTTTGAAAGCAAGCGTAAAGACTGTATGCTATTAGAATGTACCATCTCCTTTTGTAAACCTGGGGAATATAGGAAGTAAGTTAGCATCCAATTAAGTTTAAATACAATACTGCCATTTACACTAACTGAATATAAACACCAATTAAGTTTGAATGTGCTGCCTGAATATGAACAATGTATAAAAAGAAATTTAAAGAAAAAGACAATTGGACGTATTAGTCATTGGCTCATGTCACAGGATGAGCCAAAACACTAGACCTTTGCAAGTAGCATTTGTCTGGAAACACGAAAAGCTTGATTTTTTTTTAACATTCTCTTTTTGCCTTAAATAGCCTAGTTCTCGTAGCAAGTCATGCTTAAAGCTAAATATCTAGTGGCTACTGTACTAGATGCTAGAAATGAAAGAGTTGCCGGGGTGGATTGTGGTTGTGAACAGCGTAAAATTTGTAAGAAATGTTTCGTCTTTTGTAGCAAAACATAAAAAAGAAAGTGGAAATATTTGAAAGAACAGCAACAAAGCAGCGAATAATGACTCTGGAGTTTGTAAAGCAATAGCAGTCATTTGTTAATGTAGTCTTCTCATACAACATTCAAGTAAAATGATAAATCTTTCTAGTGTGACTTGGGTATTTAATTTAAAGTAAAAACACTCAGAAGCCAGGATGTATTTTGTTTTATTGTGACAACACTTTTTTTTTCTGGATAGTTTTTAAAAAGTTTGTTTTTTTAAACTTAAAAGTGTAGGGATGCCTAGGAAAACAGTAAGTTGGGAAATGCTAGTCTAGTCTACTGGCAAACAACTAAGAAGTTAAATGGCTTACAGCAAAAGTTGGCTGGCTCTTTGTTTCTTCAGAGTTTGTGTTACCTAAGGGCAGATAAACAAAGGCAAAGAGATGAGAAATCAAATCATGAAGTTCAGTTCTAAAGAAGTGGTACCCAACCTTATGCAGCCAGAGTCACATACATTTCTGACACTCTTATCATTAAGCACATATTGGCCAACATTGCACAGCCCAATGAAACTGAGCTTCATCATTATACATTCAGCAAAGGACTCTGGACATAGCACTGCATCATGGGTCAGATATGACCAGCGGGACATAGTTTGGGCATCCCTGTTCTAAAGTGACATTAAGTCGATTAAACAGGTGTGAAAGAGGAGTTTAAAAAACTAATGAGAGAAGCTTAAGTCAATTAACTATTGGAAATTAATTATTGTGTTTGGTATAGAACAAGGGAAAGAAATTGTATTTGACAGATTTGGTTGTATAAGATGAATTAGTCCCCTTGGCTAGGCTTGAGCCCTTGGTTATAGTTCAAGTACTACAACTTTTTTTTTAAGTGATCATAGTAACATTCTTTTTTTTCTCAACTTTAAGAATGTTATTTCTGCTTTATAAATAAAAAGGACTTAATATCTCTTATTTTTTTACCTAAATGCTAATAATAAATACTAAAACAAAATAAAGCCTATAATTGACATAGTATGTACAACAATTATAGGGTCCAAAGATAAAAAGAACATGGAGTTAAAGATCAAAACGGATGAACTATCATCTACAGTTTTATTATGCTCTCCATTTCTATCTTCCTCTATCCTATTTTTCAAATTTAAATATGAATTTAATGTACATATATTAAAAACAAGGGGGAACAATTTAGTAATGCAGTTGTGTTAAATTAACTCATTCTATTTCCTTATAAAAGAGTTCTAGTCAATGAATGTTAAACATTTGATTAAAAAAAAAACAATTATATAGAAAAATCAATCTACATAGCACTAGAGCCTTAAAAGTGCACATTAAATACATGTTATAAATGGGACATGCAGAAAGGTGTCACGTATCAATTTAAATATTATGTCAGGTATCAATTTAAAATAAACCAAAGTCTAGGTCAAGGTCAACCTCACTGCCATTCATTTTTTGACACTTGATAGAAAATTATTTGATTGCTTGTAGGAAATGATTTCATTGGTTAAGCCAAGTGTATCATAATTGAAAGTGAGAACAAGGTGGTTGTCTATTTATGTGAGGCATAAGTGGACACTGTGTTGCCCAGGTTTGTGAAGTGTTTGAAAACAGAGATGGCCATTCACATTGATTTGTGGAGTGATTTTAATGATTTAGTTCCGTTGGGGGAATTCTGGAAAATGACATCAGTTTTTCTGAGGTTCATAGACAAATGAGGCAGCAGTCGGAGAAAATTCACTGACAGTAAGTTAAAGTTTCTGTTCGATGTGTGCAAAAAGGGGACTATCCTCCTGTGAAGAAACAAGTCCTTTTACGTTTAAAGTGTCTTTTAATTGTGGATCATTTTAACAAAACACATATACAAGGCAACGTTATGTACAGATCTCTTGCTTCACTCGCTGACCTTTTTTCTCTCTCTCGTGTTTACACACTAGTCACTTCCCCCAAGTCCCCTAACTCTCGATACTCAACATTTGACCGTGTGTCACGGTTGACCACACAGCAACCGTGTCACCACAGTCCTCCCAGGGCAGAGAAAAATTTTGATCGTATCAAAATTTCATGAACCGAATAGTTTGGGTGTACATTACTAACGTTTAACATCGACAAGAAAAAAAAAACAATGACATGTAATACAATGGCATCTTCAATTATGAGAGAACTGATAATGCCTATGACGACAAATAAATTTTCAATAATATGTTATTGCAAGGGACATTTCCAATTGAACTATCGTAGAAAGCTTTCCTGTTATATTATACAACTTATATACAAAAAAATACACGCATTTAGTTTTTTCTATGTAACAATAATCTTTTGAATGCCAACATTGTCAGGTGAAAATTGCACAATTAGTTAATACTTTATGTTACATCAAAACATCTTCTAATTTAAGGTAATTGTTTACTATGTGTTTCTTTCATACCAGTTCCTAAATGGACATTTATGACTACAATCAATGCAACAAACTTAAAAAAACTAAATTGTAGTACAACTTTCACATCTCTGAATGAAATTTTTAAAAAATTCAGAAGCGTAATGTTCATTCAATTTTTACAAGACAAATTTTAAAGTTATCATACAAGTTATTTGTTAATTTTTCTCATCATCTGACTAATGAATGAACCTAAGTCCAGCGGTCCCTAGACACATCTTGTCAACACGTCAGCAATCACGTTGATTTGTCCCGGAATAGCTTGAACTGTAAAGCTGAAGTCTTGAAGTTTTAAAGCCCATCTAGTGATCCTCTGATTGGCTAGCTTATTTGTATTGATATAAGCTAGTGGGGCGTGATCTGTTAACAAGATGAAGGATTTCCCAAGCAAGTAACGGGATAGTTTCGTTATGCAGAACACAATAGCTAGAGCTTCACGTTCTATCGTGGAATATTTCTGTTCTGCTGCGTTCAGCTTTCTGCTAATGTAGTAAACTGGTCTTAGCGTTGCATCACACTTCTGCATTAAGGTGCCTCCCACTGCTGTGGAGGATGCATCTGTTGCCAAGTAGAAAGGGTTTCTGATGTCTGAAAGCTGGAGTACTATGTCGTCTGAGAAGACATTTTTAATGCTTTGCAGGCATTCCTGTAGTCTGGAGCTCCATGTGATCTTGTTTGGCATGCCTTTTTTTGTCAGTTCAATTAGAGGTTGTGTAATACCTGTGAAATTTGCCAGGAACCGTCTATAGTAATTACATAAACCTAAGATACTTCGGACTTGTCCCTTTGTTGTAGGTAATGTTAAGTTGAGTATCTTGCTTATATTGTCTTGTAGTGGTCTGATCGTATTTTGCTGTATTCTGTGCCCTAGAAATTCAATCTCTGTTCTGGCGATTTTAACCTTACTAGGTTTTACTGTAAGCCCGTTGTCTTGTAGTATCTGGAATACTTGTTGCAGACCAGCAACGTGTTCTTCTAATGTGTTGTGGAAGACGCAAATGTCATCAAGATAGAAAATGACATCAGGTCTTTTCCCTATTAGTTTTGCCATCATTCTGTTGAAGGTCGCAGGTGCGTTACTAAGCCCGAAACTCATGTAATTCCATTGGTAACAACCAAATGGAGTAGTGAATGCTGTAAGTGGCTTAGCATCTTCGTCTAGTGGAATTTGCCAGTAACCTCTGGCTAAGTCAAGAGTAGTGAAATATTTTGCACCTCTAAGTTTAGGTATAATGTTCTCTATGTTAGGCATTGGGTATGTATCTTTCACTGTGATGGCGTTTAGTTTCCGGTAGTCTACACATAGACGCATCTTTCCGGTTATTTCCTTTTGTTTCACTAGGACTGCTGGAGCTGAGTATGGAGATGTGGATGTATCAATTATTCCCATTTTTAGCAGCGTTTCAATTTCTTTTTTCAGTATCTCTTCATGGTGTAAGGAAACTGGATATGGTTTGGATTTTGTGGGCTTTGTATCAGTCAGTTGGATAGTGTGTTTTATGGCAGTTGTTTTACCCGGTTTGTCTGTGAATATTGGCGCCCATTGAGCTAGCAGTTTATCAATATCTTGCTGAACTGGATACTGGAGGTGTGATGTGTCTATATCTTTCACAGTTTCACAACTTTCAATAACTGGACATGGTAATTCATCTGGTTCCTCTATTGTTTCTATCATCATAACTCTCTGACTGTCTTGCGTGTCTTGCTTAGCGTTTGTTGACAGATTAAATGGTCTGGGCATGTACAGCTTCAGCATATTGATGTGAAATACTTTGTCTCGACCTCTGATGTTTATACTGTAGTCGACCTTCGAAATCACCTTTGTGACTTGGAATGGGCCCTGCCATTTTATAAATAGCTGGTTATTTTTGTCAGGCAGCAGAACCATGACATTATCACCAACTTGTAGTGTTCTCAACTTTCGCCCCTGATTTAGCTTTCTCAATAGTTCTGGTTTCTCTCTGTTTGTTTGCTTTTGGACGGTTTCGCATGCTTTGATTATATTTTGTCTTGTCTTGATGACAAGATCGTATCCTGTGTGTACGTCATGTTCTATGTTCCTATTTACTAGAAAGTCTCTGTATAGTGACATGGGTCCCCTAACAGGTGAGCCATAGAGCATCTCGAATGGTGAGAAGCCCGTTGTTGTGTGTGTTACTTCTCTGTAGGCGAACAGTATGGGGCTGATCAGCTTGTCCCAGTCTGTTGGGTTGTCCTGTGCTACTTTGTTCAGCATTGTTTTCAGTGTTGAATTCAGGCGTTCGCACATCCCATTTGCTTGGGGGTGAAAACGGGCAGCAAATTGTTGTTTAATATTCAGAGTTTTGCAAAACTGTGCGAATTCATTTGATTTAAACTGGGTGCCTTGATCACTCAGTATTATGCGAGGGTAACCTGTTCTTGCAAATATTGCTGTTAGTGCGTCTCCGACATCTTCGGAAGAAATTCTTTTCAATGGTATTGCTTCTGGAAACCGTGTGCACATGTCTACAACAGTCAATATGTAGCGATGGCCTCTTCCGGATATTACTGGCATTGGTCCAATAATATCTACCGCTATCTTTTCAAATGGCATTTCACTTAAGTCTGTTGTTTGTATTGGAGCTTGCATATATGTTCCCTTTGCTCCATGTATTTGGCAAATATGGCAGGATTTTATGTAGGCCTTGACTTCTTGCGTAATTCTAGGCCAAAAAAATTCATTCAAGATTCTATTCAATGTTCTCTTTACTCCCATATGTCCGGCAAACGGGGTGTCATGTGCAAGCTTTAAAATTGTTTCTCTATACTTCTTTGGAACTAGCAATTGTTGTGTCTTGCCTGCTTTCAGATGAATTTCTCTCACATAGGCACCATCTTCGCCTATCTTAATTAACCCTCGTCTTGGTGGAGCTTCACTTTCTATGAGTTTTATTAGATCTGGGTCATTTTTCTGTTCACTGACAAATTTTTCTGTTTTAATGTGTAGTGGGTCTTGACTTTCTGTGGAGATCTCATTCGGGTTGTTCACTTGATTATGGCTTCTCATATCGCTATTTTCTGTTTCTGTATTTTCATTTTCATTGTTATAAGGAACTTGTATGTTATCGTTTGTATTTAGCACTTCTTCTGCTTTCTTCTGAGCTCTTGTAGTAATCATGGAACATTTCTGTGTGTATTTTTCTTTCCACTTGTTCAATTCTTCTACTGTGCAAGGTTTAGCGCCTTCGATACAGCCAATGATAAGACCAATGTTGTCAGGCTTATTGTCTAGTACTAAAGCCTCATGCCAACCACTGATGAACGGTGTGTGTATGTTGATACGTGCTACCAGGTGTGTAGTTACTTGACCAGTGTAACCAACACAGTCTTGTCTTCTTCCGGTGTACTCTTGTGGGTTGACGTATTCTTTTGCGACTAAAATTGCAGTTGCACCTGTATCGTACAGTACGTTGGTCATTTGTTCTCCCACAAAGCCTGGGTATACCTGCAGTTTATTAGTGTGTTTGGCAGCAAATGCTCGATCTCTTGGTCTGTCGTTCCAATCTTTATTGCGTCAGTTGTAGAAGCAAGTCTCTGTTGTGTGGTTTGTTCTACCACAAATTTGACATTGGAAACGAACTCTTTGCTGATTACTTTGATATTCTCTATTCTTGTAAGTATATGTTGGGCTCCTTTCTTCATCTTTCACTCTTCGATATCTATATGTTGGACTCATTTCTTCATCGTTGTCTCTTCGATGTCTATAGGTCGGGCTCATTTCTTCATCTTTCTCTCTTCGAGATCTATATGTTGGGCTCATGTCAGCGTTCTATCTTCTATATAACGGGCTTGGAGTCCGCATTCTTGCAGCGTTGTTCACCATAAAAGCTGATGTCGCAGTTGGGTTCTCTCTAGCTAACACTTCCCTTGGGTGTGCGGCCTTATACTGCCTTAGTTGTGCTATCAGGCTGCTGATGGTCTTTGGCTCTCGCTCCGTGACGTATGTTTTAACATTATTATTGTAAGCTTCCATCACAGCGTCCATTATGATGTGTTCTCTGAGGGTTTCATATTTGTGATCCACTTTTGACAGGTCTACCCATCGATCGAAGTATATCAACATGTTGGTGACGAATATTTGTGGATCGTCGTTCGCCAGAGGTGTCGACTCTTTCAATCTCCTTCTGTATTCGTAACTTGTGGAGCCAAACTGTCTCAGCAACGCCTCCTTCACGGCCACGTACTCTTTTCTTTCTTCATCTCTCATTTGAAGACAGATGTTGATGGCTCTACCTTTTAAGCGCCCCATGAGGCTTCTTGCCCATTCTGTCTGTGGGAGGTTGCATGATGTTGCTATATCCTCAAATCTCAGTAGATATGAGTCAATGCACTCATTCTGGCTCTCGTCAAATGGAGACATTCTGTCTAATTGTTTGTATTTGTCAAAGTGTTCCTCCTTTTCATTTTGTTGTTCTTTGTCTTTCTTTTCTTTAAGTTTTAGTTCTAGTTGTAAGATTTCCTTCCTTCTACTATCTTCTTCTTTCTTTTTGGCTTCTTCCCTATTAAATCTCCTTTCTTCCCTTTCTTCCTCCTGTGTTATTTTTAGTGTAATGAACTTTTCAAGTTCTTCGCCTTGTAGGCCATTTTCCTTGCCCGCTTCTCTAAATATTTTGTACATCGACATTTCCACTTACTTGTGCCTCGTCGTATCTCGTCGTGGTCGCCAGTTGTGAAGAAACAAGTCCTTTTACGTTTAAAGTGTCTTTTAATTGTGGATCATTTTAACAAAACACATATACAAGGCAACGTTATGTACAGATCTCTTGCTTCACTCGCTGACCTTTTTTCTCTCTCTCGTGTTTACACACTAGTCACTTCCCCCAAGTCCCCTAACTCTCGATACTCAACATTTGACCGTGTGTCACGGTTGACCACACAGCAACCGTGTCACCACACCTCCGCATAAAGAAGCTTAGTAACTATCATCTGTCTCAGAGAAGATATAAAGTAAAGAATCCCTTTTAGGCCTTGCGATCTATAGGGCATATGATGTATGGCCAATAATTAATAAGGGTGTCATGTGGCCAGCACAACTGTCAATGATCTTTACTTTCCCCAACTAATGTCAGGTACCAATAAGAGATCGATAGACTAGGCGCATCCTACAAATCAAGAAATTCAAAATCCAATTCTACACTGGGATTCGAACCCTAGACCCTTTGGTTTGAAAGCCAAGTACATAACAGCTTAGCCACCATGCCCCATGGAAAAATATAAATATTATTATGTATTTGTCATGAATGGTGTTTAAGAAAAAAAATTTTTTTTATAGTATATTTAATATCTAGAGATAATTATCACCTCAACAACATAAAAAAAAGTTCAATTTATTGTCTTAAAATTTAAAAATACATACTGGCTGGTCCAGGGCTGGCTCTGATTTCTGATTCAGATGTTTTTCTTACTATGGATTCATAGTATGGTCCATTGCTAATCTTATCATTCACAACAGGATGGCTTTCTGTAACGGATGCTGCGTGGACGAGGGAATCATAATAGGGCCCATTAATGGCCTTGACATTGTTTACACTGTGAAAGTCATTATGAGACAGCAATGGCTGCTTGACATCATCAGATTCTTCATTCAGCATTGTAGTGAAACTGAGGGCGTAAGTAAAAATACAACAACCTTGACCAATCTAAACTCATGTAAGTAAAAAATACAACAAACTTGACCAATCTAAACTCATGTAAGTAAAAAATACAACAAAGTTGACCAATCTAAACTCCTAACAGTTAGAAGCAAAGAAACATTTGAACAGCAGCACAATGAGTTGCTAGGTTACACAGTCAAATCCACAAAGTGATAACTTTCGAGATTGAAAGGTTAATCCATTAAACTCAATCCACAGAATGACAACATAAAGCAGAGATCACAGCAAATAATTACAAATATAAACTGAATGAAAGTTAACTCTTTCTCTCCTAATTGACGATGCCAACGTTGATTTGACTCCCATTAAACTAACTTTTTTTTGGATTTATCAACTGAAATTTCTGTTGTGTAAATAGAGCATGCTTTCTCCTATTATTCAATACCAAATATAACATTTTCTGATTCAATGACAAACAAAAAAGTTATTAAAGTTTAATTATAACAGGATGCTGAAATACAAATGAGCAAAATGAATAATACTATAGATCCGAACGAGAAAAAATATTGCGGAGAGAAAGAGTTACACTGGTAGCTAAAGTTAGTACAATAAACCGACAGGTTAGTGTATTGGTTTGAGGAGTCTTGAGTTCAAATTCAACTCATACATTTTTTCTTAAAATGCATTTAAAAGCGATTGTAAATTCAACCAGATACCCCCTTCTTTCTCCCCCCCCCCCTTTGCCCAGATGGTCCAGACAAGTGATAGGATCATAGCACATTGAGAAAGCTAAAGGCATGAAATTGCACTAAAAAAAACAATAGAAGGTCAAAATATTTCCAATCACACAGATTTATTATTGTTAGTCTACATTTATTGCAAATTCAATTCATGACTGATCCAAAGTAACTGATTCAATTACATGCAATATAAGCTTTTTTTTAAAAAGTATTTTTTTTTATTTTTCTTGTTTAAAGATATTTTTTTAATACATAAAAAAAAATATGAAAATGGATTTAAAATATTTACCTTTAGGACCAAATGGTCATTAGATCATATGGTCAGTGGATCAAATAAAGTAGAAATCATCTGCTTGTTTAGGTGAGATTAATGAAGGTACTGACAAGCCATCCGATTAAACAATCACCTTAATTTTTCTGCAACAGATCAGATATCCATAACAATGGGTTGAACATTGGAAGGTAAAGTCAAAATCCAAATCAAAAAACAAGATGTGAAGTAACAAGCTAAAAAAAAAATGTTTTCATTCAAGTAGGTCACAGAGTCTTTTCTTTACATCTTATCTAAAGGAAAATTGTTTTTGTTGTTGTGTTGTTTCATCTTTAAGGTATTCAAAATCAAAACATAATAATCAACTACCAAAACAGAGGCCTGACTTAATCCTGACCCACAAGAGAAATTATCATTAGTCATGTCTTTAAGTACCATCAATAAGGAAATAATTGCCTTGTATCTAATAAAGATTTTAGCCATCAGAGAATCCAATAAAGATTATTTGTACCAGGAAATTAAATATTTATCAAATGCCAATAAAAGGAGAAATTAAATATATATATAAAAAAAAAGGGGGAAGTAATTCAGATGCAGAAGTGAAAAGGGTAGTTTTGTTTACTCAAGACTTCCAGTAATTATAAAGCTAACAGAAGACTGTTACCACAACATGGAGACCTTAGTATGGAAAAAAAAGGAAGCAAAGAAATGCAATAAAATTGTGCAACAAATATTTTTGTATTGCAATAATTTCTGTTCCATCAGTTAGGCCTAAATGTATTGAGCCCTTTTAATATGCAGTTATTAAAATTGTCTAAATGAAGAGTTTTAAGAGTTGCAGGAAGCAATTGATTGCCTGTCTAAGAATTAAAAGTTCAGAAGATTAAAATATTTGAGACCAACATTGTGTTATCAAAGATAGAAAGTATAGGTGATGTGTCGTCTGTTTCTTTGGCCAACGGTTAATGAGCAGGGTGTCATGTGGCCAGCACAACAACCAACCCCCTTTACTTTCCCCAACTGAAATCAGGTACCCATTTGAGTTGGGTAACTCAGGGGTGCCTTAAACATCCTGAAATTCAAAATCCCAGTCTTCACTGAGATTTGAACCCAGGACCTAAGGTTCAGAAGTCAAGCTCTTAACCACTCAGCCACAGCACCCCCTGATATCTGAATAGTTTATATAAATATTTATTTCCAGATATTTTATCTGGGAGACTAAAAATATACTTGAAATCGAAGGTTGTGGATTAATTCAGATATGCAATACATATTTCCTTGTAACAGACCTTTACATTATCTACCTGATAGAAATTTGTCTTTTAACAGTAGTCAATGTCCTTATTTTCATTTGTGAAACTAAATACTTTTTTTAATGGAATGAGAATAATCTTTATGACAAATTTAGTTTTAGAGAGTGTAACAAATGATGGCAAAGGTAGCAGACGTAATAAAGCCATTGACTGTCAAACTTTTAGTTTCTTATTTCAACAGAGGAGACTGAATGATTTATTCTGGCTTTGTGGATGGTCCTGAAATGTTCCTTAAGACATAATTTTAGTCAGATAGTGTATCGTAGAACGGACTTTAGAAATAATTGAATTCAGATGCGCCTCAGCAGGAGACATAACATCCTTCTATACATTATGCCATGGAATCTATTTGTTGAATCAAAATATTATAAAATTTTTACACCCAAAACTACAGTAATAATTACAACCGAATTCCATTTAATAATGGCTTAAATAGTAATAGTATTAAGTTTTACTCACACAAAAAGAAATTCGTGAAATCTCCTTAATTTTTAATGTGACACAAACTTATATCTCATTTTAAAAAGACTTATAATTTGTTAATATGGTTAGAAAAGGCTCTCACAATAAGCTCTACAAATATAAATATCCTGTTGCAGGAGTCAAGTAAAAAAACAAAAACAAAACAAAAAAAGGGAAAGTATTAAAGATTCATAAACAGCTCCAAATAATAGGTCAGCTAACTAATAAAAAAAAGACAAACACTTTGCTGCTGACTTTGTTACACAATAAAATTCAAGCTCATTATGAGCACTGGTGAAAATTTTTTTATCAAACAAGATAGGTATCAAAATTTTAACACATGCTCATTAAGGGCAATAACTATTGAGTCATATCAGATAAAGAGAGTTATGTGACACATTGAGTTATCTTACTTTGAGATAATATGCTGATGCTAAGGTCTTATCTCTTGACATATATTACATTTTTTTTAAAGTAGTTCAAGTTAAAACTACCACATGTCTCATGTGAGATATTTTCTTCAAATAGTTAGGTGTGGTAACCAGTAGCGTAGCTAGGGTGGTGGGAGAATTTACCCACTTGAGGGGGGCCCAAAATGAGAGTTAGGAAATTTTTTTTTTACATTAAATATTACGCAATATGCAGGGGCCCCCAAATGATTGCAAATTCCTAGCTACGCCACTGGTGGTAATGTATAAAAAGAGTTAAGTTTGAGTATACCCATATAATTATATAGAGAATATATAGTTTATTAAAGGGAAACTCTGATTGTTTTTCAAATTTGAGTTATTGACATATTTAAATTCTGCGTAAAAAGTTGTAATAGTAAACATTATATCATTTTTTATTTAAATGCTTAGAAAATTTTATATTTAATAAATTAGTCAGTAAATTCTTGACATCTATAAAAACGGGATTCCTTGAGATTTTGTTTTAAGTTATTTCATGTGTCACTTCCCTAAACAATACTGAAAGAGAAACTTGATTTAACCAATCGTATCGCTTCATTCTTACAGTTGCTGTTAGGCTTAGTGACAGCCTAGTCCAGAGCTATGATGCAGTTATAATGTTATATATATATAACATGTATAGATAGATCCAAAAGCATTAGGATAACCAACTCGAGAAAAAAAAGTAACATTTTCATCTAAGCCTCTCCCTATCCCAAGAAGTAAATAGATTGTGTGTCTGAATAATTCGAACAAGCTGGTCAGTGTAAGGCTAGAGCCTAGTCGAGACTACGTGTAGTCGGTCATGACAAGAAAACCAAGAGATTATGTTTGTTGTATGTTGAGTGGTCTGGCGAGAAAATACACACTGCCGTGATTAGTCGGTAAAACTTTACATCGCAGGACCCTTATGAAGAATGTTACGCAAGTGGCAGCACCGCGCTGTCTATCGCTACGGTAATCAGGTCACAAGGTCACTACCGGCTAGACGGTGTCGGTAGTATCATGTAGGCCTAATAGTTCGTGATAGATCTAGTCATTCGCTAATGATATGAAAACTCTGGATCTATATTATGTAATAAAAAAAATATTTAAAAGGCTATAAAAAATAAATAATGAGAATGAATTAATCTTTATTTTTTTAATTTGTTTTTTTTTGTTTGTGTCACAAATAGGCCTAATAGTTCGTGATAGATCTAGTCATTCGCTAATGATATGAAAACTCTGGATCTATATTATGTAATAAAAAAAATATTTAAAAGGCTATAAAAAATAAATAATGAGAATGAATTAATCTTTATTTTTTTAATTTGTTTTTTTTTGTTTGTGTCACAAATGTATGGTACCGTTATCCTATATATGTACGGGATGGCTGCCTGGTCGTGAGGTTTGCGCGCTGGACTGTCGTTCGGATTTATCGATGGTCGAGGGTTCAAATCCTGCCCGCTCCCATCCCCCGTCGTCCTGCGGGAGGTTTGGACTAGGAAGTAAACTATCTTCAACTCTGAAGGAACATCCGAAACATGTAAAACATTTTACAAACAACATTTTACTACGGGTTATAGGCCTATATTTATATATTTTTGCTGACACTATTTTTTTTTCATTTGTAATGTTTTACAGACCTAAATTATTATTTTTTAATTTATTGATTTAATGTAATTTTACTTTAAAATTAAAGTAAACCATAGTCTATGAAGTAAACCAATCATATTGGGTTTCGTATATGTGCAACATATTCTTTATTTTATTTTCAAATTAAATTAAACTGAATGGGTTTCCTTATAAGTACAGATATTTATCTGAAATCCACGCATTTTCAATAACAGTAGCTAGATGGGTATACCGCTAGATGTTTATGAAGAGTAGTGTGTAGCCTAACATATGCTCGCCCCTCCTCCTTTCACATTCTGGACTTGGAACCAGACAACGGAGGAGTTACCGGCATTTTAACTAACATGTAACTGTTTTTGTTTTTTTTTTATATTTAAAGCAGGTAGAGGAGACATGTGCTATACAATACAAAGGCTCAGTGCTGATGTAAATGAAATAAGTTGCAGTTGCATTTAAACCGTATAAACGAATATAGATATAAAAAAAAAGAGATGAAAGCTAAGCCTAAACTAGAAGATGTTCAAATATAAGAATATTTGTGATTCAGTTCTAACGTGTGGCTCTCAAGCATAAAATTTAAGAAAGTAGGCCTACACTGGAGTCACAGTGGAAATAACACGCTAAAAATTTACCCCACAACTAAAAAAAATCCAGTTTCATTTGACAGTGGTCTTATTTCTGCCAGATCTCTACAAATCTTTTTTTTTTTTTATTATTTCAAGTTGTGAAATCCACCGTAAAACATACAACGCTCAAATATTAATTGTATAGAGGCTTTTGTGTAAAGAAAGATACATAGATTACCATGACCATGATGTCCACTTTTGTCTTCGGGAACCGATAATAAATGAGCGCTCGATATTAATTTGGGATAGACATAGTTTCGAGCTACATCATTAGTTGTATGTATGAAGAATGATCTATTGAAACTATAGCGACTACTTTTATGTCCACATAGACTTCGCAAATGTCATAATTAAATTAAATACTTATTTCAGCTACACTAGAGTGAGACTAGAAGCAACTCTAAGGCTTTTACATAAAACCAGTGAAGTGAATTGATATTAACTGTATTAATAGATAATGATAACATATGTCTCCCCATTTTCTACACTGATGTTTAAGTGAATTACAGCTAGGTACCAATTTATGATCAAAGAAATATTTATAGAGACAAAGTCAAGTGACGTAAGTTGTAACTTCCAATGCAATAAAGTAAGCATTAAGTGAATAGGAAACTATGAAAAAAATAATCAGTTGGGAAAGTGAGAAGCAGATAAGCTAACGGAATCTATTATGTCATGACATGAAACTATATGAGACAACTAAAGAATTGAAAAGATTGAAACTCACACTGGGTTTTGTATCCGAATCAATCAGGAATAAAAAATTGAAAGCGACGATGCGATGTTCACTGTTGGATAGCTTGATAATAAACTGCCCTAACTAAAACGTGGACACGTGACTTAAGACAAACAAACCAATCATGCAAATCTGTCGTGGGTTATCCAAATGTGTGTGATTTGACCATTTAAGTGAGGGTTACATGAAAAAACAGCAGGGGGTGTGATAGGAAGGGATGGGTGGATGTTGACAGTCTAGCATGTGGCGAGGGAGTTACGCAACATGTCCATCTGTTTTATATGGCCTGCGGGCTCATGATGTATTGAGTATGTAAACCTACATTTAGTACTTAAATAGATTCATGTATCTTCAACTGTATAGCTTTTAAAAAGAAACATTTTAGATATATAGACAGAGATGAGGTAGAGAGATAAAGGATAGATAGATAGATGGATAGAGAGATAAATAGATAGAGAGAGAGATAAGTTAGACAGAGAGAGGATAGATAGGTAGAGAGAGGGATAGATAGAGAGATAGAGATAAGTTAGACAGAGAGAGGATAGATAGGTAGAGAGAGGGATAGATAGATATATAGATAGAGATAAGTTAGACAGAGAGAGGATAGATAGAGAGAGAGGGACAGATAGAGAAAGGATAGATAGATAGAGAGAGATAAGTTAGACAGAGAGAGGATAGATAGGTAGAGAGAGAGATGGATAGATAGAGAGAGAGATGGATAGATAGCGAGAGATAAGTTAGACAGAGAGAGGATAGATAGGTAGAGAGAGAGAGAGGGATAGATAGATAGAGATAAGTTAGACAGAGAGAGGATAGATAGGTAGAGAGAGAGAGGGAGGGATAGATAGAGAAAGGATAGATAGATAGAGAAAGGATAGATAGATAGAGAGGGATAGATAGAGAGAGAGAGAGAGAAGTTAGACAGAGAGAGGATAGATAAATGGATGCATAGAAAGAGAGATACGTAGATTTTGTTTATTTATCTAGCTAATTATAAGAATAATTAAATAAAAAGTGTGTTTATTTAAATAAACTATATAAAAATCCCATTTGTATAGTTATTTGAAACATTTTCACCATTTCCTATTTATTTGCTACGCGCGTGCTTTACTGCCCCGTCGGCGTTGTGTCTTACCGTAACCAACGTATAGGATCTCTGTTCTCCGGCGCAATAGTTCTTCTCACGTCTGCTATCAAACTCGCTAGACGGTCGGCCATAAAACACGGACATATTGACTCCCCCCCCCCCCCCCCCCCAATAAAAAGTGGGGTCAATTAGCCTGGTAAGGGGATGGTATCAGCATCATACTTACTTCTATTCGGTGCTTTTTTTTTTTTCTAAAGAAATAGGTGCCGGTACTCACTAATAAATTAATAATAAACGTTAAAATACAAGAGAAGTAATATTTTTTCCCAAAATTGAAAAAGGTGCCGGTACGTCGTATATACATTCTATTTACATACATGCGAATGTTTGCTCTTTCCCTACGGCTATGTGGCTATCGCCCTCCTCTTGTCCACTTTTTTTTAACATATCTATGCCATCCAGCAATTAAGGTCAATCCTCTTAATACCTACGTCGTTCCTTTCCTCCATTTCTCCCCATTGGACAGTTTGGCACATGACATAGCGCTAGACAGAATGGAGCCCCCCCCCCACCACCTACCAACCCCGACCCACCCTCACAGACACCTAAGTAATAATCTCATTTGTAAGTGATACATTTTGTTCAACAGGCCTGTTTGTAACTTTGTTTTGTTACAGAACTATAATTCCAAGCTCTAAACAAAAAAAAAATGTGGGAGGAGAAATTAAGTGGACCAATTAGATTATACTCTAAATTTTTGGCAATTTTAGGATTCAAGCATAAATTGTGAGTGATAGTCCCAAATGTATTAATACAATAGAAAATATCAGATTGAGTAAAGGTTGCAAATAGGCGACTAGATAAAGAATATTAGGGTTCAGAACTCATCTCAATTTTTACTCTTATACTGAATAATTTTGTATAAATTCTAAATTTTCCAAAAGAAAGTTTTTCTTAAAATAGAGCTAAGCAGAAAATGGAAGAGAGATAAGAAGCAATAGCGGCCATAGGGTGTAGCTAATGGGGCAAGCACCCCAGGCCCTACGTCTGAGCACTGGCGGATCCAGGGGGGGGGGCGGTAGGGGCGATCGCCCCCCCCCCCACTCGGCAGACCCCCCCCCCCCCCCCGAGGGGGGGGGCGGACGAATTTTAGTATAGAAGTCACACAATTTGTATACGAATTTATTACTTATGTCAATAATATATACTAATTATTTATATTTCAAACTATTTTTAGATTATTTCGCCCCCCCCCTCTAGTATGTTGGCCGATTAGGTGGGGTCGGGAGGGGTCGGTAGCATCAATCCGCCCCCCCCCCACCATAAACGTTTTAGTTGGGGAGGGGCGGTCCAATTTATTTGTAGAAATCACAGCTTGCCAAAAGAATCAATTAAATATCTATATGATTAAAACTTGTTATTGATATTTTAACCGATCTTTATATTATGTCGTTCCCCTGTTGTCCGATTGGTGTGTGTGTGTGAGGGGGGGGGGGGGCGAAACCTCTACTGCCCTTCCCACCTAAACCCTTTGAGTGGGGGGGGCGGTCCTACTTTTATGGAGAAATCATAGTTAGTGAGCAAGATTAGTTGCATTGATATATAAATTTGATACTATGTCGCTCTCCTTCAGGTATCTTGGCCGATTCGGTGGGGTAAGGGGGGGGGGCGATTGCATGTACTGCCCTCCCCGCTCTAGCCCTCTGAGTGGGGGGGGCGGTCATATTTTTATGGAGGAATCATAGTTTGTGAACAAAAATAGTTGAATTTCTATATAATTGATATGTGAAACCATTTGTATATTATGTCGCACCACACTCTAATCTCAAATTTTATGATTAGTAAATATAAAAGGAAAAAGGTGGAAGAGGCGATACATGCCATCTCCTTTCCCCCCTCGGACAAAGCAATAATTTTTCTTTTTGTATTATAGTTAAGAAATTACAAAATGTAAAAAAAAATCAACCACTAATATAATTTATATATGCTATAAATTAAATTCTCGTATCGAGTGGCCCCACCCTTATTCTTTAATGCGAAATGCAATCATTAGCAGAAATTATAAAAAGGAGCGAGGATAAATCGTTTTCATTCTACCGCCCCTCCCATTTCCAGACAGAGTTTATGTAATTTCACATGAATTTATCATAATTATTTTAAGAAAGACTTTGCTTTGGAAAAGTTAGAATTCAAACAAAAATTTTCAGTATAAGAGTCACCATAGACCCATACTAGTCACAATTGCCCTCTCAGAGGCCAGTGGTGTAACCCCAAAAGCCCCGCGTAGATGGAGTTACACCAAGGCGAACTGTCCAGCCTACGAGGCTGTCCTGTACACTTTTCATAGCCTTTCTTAATGATTTGCCCAGCTCACTACGGTCCAAAAAACTGCTATATGCTGACGATATTGTCCTCTGGTCAACCGGGAAGAAAGCCGACCAAATCCAGGCGGCACTTCAAGCAGACCTCCATACCATCTCCTCGTATTGCGACAAATGGCAGATTCAGATAAACGTTGCCAAAACGACCTGGTCCCTGTTCAGCCTAGGAATCGACATCCTTAAGGCTCCATTCGAGCTTCAACTCGGTGGGCTGCGACTCCAGCGTGAAAATACGCCAAAATATCTAGGGGTGACCCTGGATAGAAAACTGTCAATGCTCCAGCACGTCCAGGAAGTTGAACGAAAAGCCTCGGAGAAGTTAGCGTTACTAAGAAAGCTGGCCAGCACAAAGTGGGGCGCCAAAGCTGACATGCTACGCACATTGTATCAAGGGGCAGTCAGATCACAAATCGTATACAGCTATACAGCTCAAGTATACGCTAGTAAAACTGCTCTCGAATCACTCGACCGGGTACAAGCACAGGCCCTACGGTTCATTTGTGACATCTTTAGGACAAGCCCAACAAACGCTGCTGAAATCTTTACTAACGTGGCACCCTTACATCTTAGGAGGGAGAGGGCAGTACTTATGGCCTACGAGCGCTACAAAAGGGGCGACTCTAGGCTACCCACCTCAATCTTAGTGCGACAGTGGAGAGAGAGGAACCGCATCAAAATGCGATCGTTCCTACATATAGCGGTCAATTTGTCAAATTCAGCTGGACTCTCCACTGATAGAATCCCTATTAGGAGAATCAGTACGTGCCCTCCGTGGAGGAGATTGCCGGCCCCACAAATAAACCTGTCCCTGATAGGGCAAGAGGGAGCCACCAAGAGGCGATTAACACCTGCCATTCTCCAAAATTTGGCATCCATAACTATAAAATCCTACCCATCAGATGCCATATTCTGTTATACCGATGGGTCGGTAATGAGGGACCCCGATAGATCGGGGTATGGGGCCCTTATTGTCTACCCCGACCGGACTGAACCAGATAGGCTCTCTGGTCCATGCGGCTACGCTGCATGCTCCATGGATGCCGAACTTACAGGGATAACTAGGGCGTTCGAGGCCATTAGGGCCCGAATGCTCCAACGCGAGACTAGCGCCACTACGGTGGTGTTGGTCACTGACTCTCGCTCCAGTCTCCTAGTTATGGGTGGCGGCGGGGGAGGGTCGCCCGTAATAGAAGAGGCAATCGGCGCCGCAGATAACATCCGCCGAGCTATTGGAGCTGTCGTTTTTATGCAGTGGGCGCCTTCACATTGCGGCGTGAGGGGCAATGAAACGGCAGACGCCCTCGCAAGGGAGGGTGCAATGGCAGCCACACACCTCGAAGCACCAAGCAAGTACTTACAAGCAACGGCACAAATCCGAGCACTCATTCATGAGAAGTGGTTAAAATCCTGGGAGGAATCCGACAGAGCACGTGGTGTCTGGCAGCGCATGCGTCACCCAGATCGCGACGATCCATGGTGGCGACTGAGGAGGTCAGAGCAGTCAATAGTTGCGCAGTGCAGGACGGAACATTGTCCTATTGGGGCATACTTTGCCCGGTTCCGCAATAAAACTTTGACTCCCGATGCCGTCACTGTGGAGAGAGCGTCGAAACAGTGTCGCATGTCTTGTACGAGTGTCCCCAGCTCCGCGAGCTAAGGGGGGACTTGCCTGTGCAGTCACTCGACTTGTATGGTAGCTATGAGGCACTACGCCGGACGGCTAAGTTTCTTGCCAGAGCATTACGGGAGGACTAGTCCTTCCTGCTCTGATTTTTCAATAGGAGTTCATCTCAGGTAGCTCAGCTCGACCAGCCGATTGACTCAGAGCGGGCCATCTGGGCTACAGGACTAGAGGAACTTTGAACCATTTTTTTGACGCACCCTGTAGTTTACCCTTACGGCTCAGGCCCATCCCCCCCCCCCCCCCCCACAAGATACCCGCCCAGGTCCCCGCGCACTGCTGGATTTGAATTTTTCCATTCACTCCAAGCACACCAAAAGTTACCTAATTTAGTTGGCGTCTATAAACCTTTGCATTTTATACTAGGTTCACAAACTAGAAAACGCACAGCTTTGTAAACATTTTATAGAGATTTTTGGACGTGTATCTTAGTTTATTTCGGCTTAGCTTAGTCGAGGAGTAGAGAAAATCTCAAATATTTGGAAGTAGCCTATTCCGTAAAAAAATTATCTACTTATATGATGCTAGGGTCACTTGACCTAAACAATAAAGAACTTGAAAAACCAAACAGCGGACCTGGAAGAAGATGGATCTCCAGCTGTTCGGCGCCAGGATTATCCGACCTTCACCATCATCAGTACAAGGAACGTCAAGACCATTTACGAGACTGAGAAAACTGCAAGTGGCAGCAAAGATGAGAAACATAAACCTTCATCTTAAGAATCAGCGAGTCAAGTTAGACTCTCTCCAACTGTCCCCACGTCTTGCCCATCTGCTTGACATCTGCTTCCAAATTGCGGCACCATATATTCCTGGGCCGTCCCTATCTTGACGACTACAGGTATAAACAAATAGTTTGAGAACATCGCGCAGGATGGACAACAGGACAAACTGAGCGTGCTGGTACGATAGCGAAAGAAATGAAGTTGCCATAAAAAAGGGGATGCACAAAAAAGCAGCCCTGTTAGATAGCCCTAAAACAGGAGCATTCAGACATACGAACAGTGGCTAACTTTGCCGCTTCGGAATCGGCTTACTTAGTAGGATCCGATTGTTCGTGGACTCAAAAAGAAACACAAACTAGTTTTTCATGTGAGTACATTATTTACATCCTTTGTCTTTCAAGACAGAAGGAGACATATTACGGTCGGCAACTTCGTCATGGTTAACAAAATGTCCATTTGTAGCGTACTCGTAATATAAAAATCCAGTTATGGATTTACGGCAGTACGTCAACCCTTTCCTGTGCCTATATTTCCGCAAAATACACATTTTTAGCTTGCATATTTAATAATTATAATTATTTTTAAAGTAGAAAAATAAGATTACATACTCTAAAAAAAAAAAACGAGAGCAGAAAAAAATGTATTTCAATACGTATTTAAAAGAAACAAAACAGTTAACACACGATTAGATTTATCACGATTAGATTTATAATATTATTTTTTTAGCAAAGATACGTAGGTCTGTTCTGTAATTAATTAATAATATATTAATTAAAATTCCCCAATTAAAAACATAAAATACCATTTAAACATTAATAGTTATTCCAAGAATAATTTGTACAAAAAAAAATCTAAATCTATATTACATAGATCTACGATTTAACGTACTAAAAGAAGAGAGAGAGAGAGGGCAGTGACCGGGCGCGCTCTGCGCGCGAGCAGGTGAGGTCACGTCAGTACGTCATCATACGTGCGGATAGACAGCTGCCAAATAATTGACCTGAAAAACTAGGGTCCTGCGATGTAAAGTTTTACCGATTAGTCAAGCATGTAAATCAAGTTTTACTGCTAGTCTAGAGTAAAGAGTTTTTTTTACAAGACAGTGGCCCTACTTTAGACTTTAGTCAGTACTTACTTCTATTAGACGACTTAGTCTTAGGACTTAGTAAACTTAGACTACTAGATCTACTAGTGTAACCTAGATCTAGACATAGATCTAGATTCTAGATTCTATTTCAGTATTTCTACTAGCCTAGGCCTAGAATTAAGAGAATACTAGTTCTAGATCTAGTAATTAAATTACTAATGTACTCTAGATCTAGATAGATTCTCTAGATCTGTCTACTAGATTTAGATCATTAGTAGACTAGATCTAGATCTAAAATGTATCCATTTGATGACAATGAATAAATGAATGATGATGTGTTGACGATGCAGAACAACTCCTATTTTCTATTTATAGAGTTTTTCGTTTCTAGGATCAAAACTAGAATCAGCCCGGAAGTACCTTTGTCCTTATAGATTTATCATGGATTATATATAGATATAGATCTATATCTTTTGCATTTTTAAGCCATGATTAAGCTGTTAATTTAAGTGTGGGAGTCGGTATCAAACCCGATAAAGGTTATACAAATAAAACATCAGAAACGAGCGTAAGAAACTACACATTTACAGTAAGACCTGTGAATTTAAGCGCCCCTACCCTGCCCCCCCTCCCCCCCCCCGAAAGGGGGAAAAGATGCTATTAGTTAATTGTGGTAAGTATCGACAGTCCGTCCGTTCGCCCCGTTTAGATCTCGTAAACTGGAAAAGATAAACAAAATCCGACATTATATTTTAGACCATTCAATGTTCTGATGTAACGGCTACTTTTTTCTTTTCTGAAAGCGAAAAATCTAATTTTTAAAATCAAGTATGCAAGCATTTTTTTTTTCATGAAAATAAACCACTTTTTCATTCAACTATTCAATATTAATAGTGACAAACGCGGGAGGCTATTTAGTATGAGAAATAACAATTTACCATATTTTTTAACACATATATGCAAACGGCTTTAGATTTTTGTCAATTTTTTTTTTTTTTTTTTTTTTTTTTTTTACAATTTTATTGCTAATTTATGTAGCCTACGTTCTGTCATACTTACTACTACATTTACAAAAAAAAAAAAAAAAAAAAAACAAACCTGTTTACTTTTTTTTTTTAAGAAAAAATCTATTTAGTATACATATAAATATAATTGGAACAACAATTTATATAAAATTCCTCATATTATTACGTAAACGGCCGTGTTGCGCCTAAACATAACATTTTTTATTTAGCGGCCCCCGAAAGGGAAAAAGACGCTATTAGTTTTGTGCGAAATGTCTGTTCGTCTGTCCGTCCGTCCCGTTTAGATCTCGTAAACTAGAAAAGATATTGAAAATCCTACATCACAATATTTTAGACCATTCAAAGTTCTGATGCAACGGCTACTTTTTTTTTTTTTCTGAAAGCGAAAAATCTCATTTTTAAAATCAGTTATGCAAGCAGTTTTTTTAAGAGAAAAAGCTAATTAGTATGCATTATAAGTTAGACCTTATTAGACATGAATAGTAATCTTCTAAACGTCATTTTTCTAAACATTTTGAGGATTCGAACGAGAGATTAAGCATTTTCAAAACAATTAGATCAATTATAAGACATCAGTTAGGCCAGGGGATGCGCGGTGGCTGAGCGGTACAGCGCTTGGCTTCCGAACCGGGGGTCCCGGGTTCGAATCCTGGTGAAGACTGGGATTTTCAACTTTGGAATCTTTGGGCGCCTCTGAGTCCACTCAGCTCCAATGGGTACCTGACATTAGTAGGGCTACATGACACCCTCGCTAACCGTAGGCCACAAAAACAGATGAACTTTACATCATCTGCCCTATAGACCACAAGGTCTAAAAGGGGAACTAGTTAGGCCAGGTTCACATCTAACTTTACATTCACTTTCACCTATCCTTTGATCTGCTGGACCGTTGAGGCACTACACAATATCTGTTAACCTTTCATTTGGATGTTCTTTCGGAAAATATTGAAGCCTGCCTGGGTGGACCTTTTCGGGGGCCGATTTTAAGTTTGTGTTTCCACACAAACTGTCTTTTGTAACCTTGTTTTTTACGGAAATGTTTTTTTTCCTTGAGGCGTTGGGTAACCACACAAGATCTGCCAACCTTCTTTCTTCATTCTTCTCTGTCATTTGCCTTTGATAGAATTTCATTCTGACATTCTTTCTGAAAATAGTGAAGCCTGCCTTTTTACCTGGCGGGGTGCACCACTTCGGGAGCCGATTTTGAGTTTGTGTTTTCACACAAACTGTCTTTGTAACTTTGTTTTTTCACAGCTCGTATTTCGACTCAATGGTGCGAAACTAATGAGAGTGTTTTGCAACAGAGAGTCGTAACAAAACTTTTTAAAACTTCAGTAGGCCTATGGCGGAAACGATAATATACATCTCAGCTGCCCATAGGAAAGAACGTCTTTAACTCTTTCTCTCCTAATTGACGATTCCAACATTGATTTGACACCATGAAATTAAATTGATTTTTAGATTTATAAACTTTAATTTGTGTTGTGTAAAATGAGCATGCATTCCCTTATAATTTGATACCAACTATAACATTTTCTGATAAAAATACATAAACATTATTGAAGTTTAATCATAACAGGATCGTGAAATACAAATGAGCAAAACAAACAATGCTATCGGAACGAGGAAAATAATTACGGAGAGAAAGAGTTAAATATAAAACTACTCTTGCATTTTTAATAAACAGAGGGGAGGGTCTTAGCCATGAAATCGAGATGATCTAGAAGGAGTGCATCATAAGAACACAATATAAAAAAAGGCACCACAAACAATTGGACCTTATGATGAACAACAGACCATTGTCACGGCAGACTGTACGGAAGGTTTGCTAGGACCCTTTTGCAGGGAATATTATCACCAAGCAAGGCAGACAAAACATAAAGGTGAAAAGACAGCATCGAAGAATGATCAGTCCTGCCTCTACACGAGACTAATCTTGCCAAAAGACAGATGAATGCAGACAGTTCAAGGGATTAAATATGAACCCTATCAATTAAGTTGTGATGAAAACAAAGTTGTTGTTTTTTAAGTATAAGAATATGTTTACTGCGTAGTTAATGGGAGGTCACGACCCCAGAAAAACTGAATCAATGAGACAAATATAAAAGTGTTGTTTCTTTTTTCTAATGCGAGTAATAAATTCATTTATATAAATTCATTTTAAAAATGAAAGTTGAATGCGAGCACATTTCTGAAAAAGACCGGAAAAACAGGAAAAACATAAAATACTTTAAAAAAAAAAAAGAAGCTTATATTAAGTTTAATTGTATCATTTAGTTTGGATCAGTCATGTATTTGTATGTATGATTGACTTAGACATAGTAAATCTGTGCAATTAAAAATATTTTAAACCAAGTGTTTTTGTTTAGCTTTTAGCTTTCTCATTGTTCTATGATTCAATCACTTGTTTGTCTGCTGTGAAAGGGGAAGGGCAGAAATTATATTTTGGTGAATGTTTACATGATCTTTTGTTTAATGCTTAATTTAAAGAATGTTCAAGGGGACTAATTCAACTTATATCACCACATCTGTCAAGTACGATTTTTTCCCTTGTTCAAAATGCTAAACAAAATCATTAATCACATCTGTCAAGGACGATTTCTTTCCCTAGTTGAAGATGCCAAACAAAATAATTAATTACCAATATTTAAAGTTAACTGGTAAACTTTTAAAACAACTGATTCTTATGTTTAGTGCAAACTTTCTGTTTAATCAGAGACTTGATGTTGGAGAAAAAACAATTACAAACGTTTTACCAGACAGACAGAGTTGACATAAGTTTGGTTTTAAAAAAAACGTGTTTCGTTTCATTTCTATTTTATTTATAAAACAATGTCATCCCTTAAGATAAAAATTGTATTGATAACGATCTTTCTCTACAGTCCTGGTTATCACACTACCCACCTCCCTTGTTCCCCCCGTTCCCCTAAACACCTTCTGTACTATTATTTCATTACTTTTTTTTATTCACGGCGTAAGAAGGATATAGCCTTTAATTATAGATGTCATTAGTTATTCTCTCCATTTTGGATTCCAGAAGCTCCCGTGGCGCCCTGGAAAATAGGGCAGCAAAATAGAATTTCTATTTGATGCCAAGGGAGGTAAGAGCCCAATAACAATGTCACTAGGATGATACTAAGAAGAAAAAGATTTTATTTAAAAAAAAAGATTTTTCCTTATGAAGGAATGGTGCACTGCCTGGGATTCTCATGCTTTTCTTTTCAAATTAATTACTAGTCTTATATAAGATAATTTAGAGCAGAAACTGAAGTAAACTAATTATTAGAATTTTTTTTATCTAACTACAAAGTTTGAGTTTAAAATATTAAAAAGTTGATTTTATAGATATGTTATGTGATTTTATACATAATTCCCATTTTTACTATTACAAAACAGGGTTGACTGTAAAAGTTATTAAGCTCATAAATTAATCATTCATGTATTTAGCCAGCCAAGACTATTGCCCAGGATGTGGCATTCGAGGAGCCATGAGCTAGGTAGTTGAGAAATGTAGGTGAATGACTATTTTTAAGTTTTAAGAATATGGCTGTCACATTCATCTTTCTCATACCCTACACAAGAGGTTAGTAGTTAGTAAAAACAAGGCTAAGTATAGCGGCATTTTATTGCACAAGCTGTTTTCTTTTACTTTTAATGGAATGCAACGGCAGAAATCATCATCTCATCTCAGCCTGTGGTCCCTTCTGGGGCATAGACCAACCAGCTTCCTCCAGGCATCTCGGTTCTGGGCGAGTCTCTCCAACTGTCCCCACGTCTCGCCCATCTGCTTGACATCTGCTTCCAGATCGCGGCTTTCCCTCTTCCTCTTTCTTTGGGGGTTCTAGGTTAGGGCTTGCCTTGTTATATTGGATGCAGGCTTGTGAAGGGTGTGACTTATCCATCTCCAGCGTCTCTGAAGGATATCTACTTCAATGGGCTGCTGCTTTGTTCTTTGCAACAGTTCCTCATTCGAGATCTTGTCTGGCCAGCGGATCATACGTGACCTATCTATCTCCAACGTCTATGAAAGATATCTACTTCAATAGGCTGCAGCTTGGTTCTTTGCCACAGTTCCTCATTTGAGATCTTGTCTGGCCAGCGGGTCATAAGAATCTTGGTAGAAATCACCCATGCTAGAGGTATTCAGACGTACGTTGCAGCTCATCAAAGGAAATGGAGAAATTCATGTTTACCTAATTTGATCATATGTTGGGGAAAAGTAAAGGCGATTGGTCGTTGTGCTGGCCACATGACACGTTTGTTAACCATCATCTGCCTCATGGGTCGCAAGGTCTGAAAGGGAAACTTTACTTACTATACTTAGTGATTTAGAAAGCATACACGTTAACTAAAATAGCAATGTAATATTTTATCACCTGAAGGGGGTTGTACCAACTTTCCCCTTTGTCCAACACCCTCTTTAACCCTTGAAGTGCTGAGCTATTTTATAAGAGTGCATACAAAATGGATTTACAATTCTGTGTTTAGAGGGTAAACTACCTCACGCGTCTCAAGAGTTAATGCTTGCCCACCACGTGGGTCTATTAGGTGCTTTTTTTTTCTCCCATCTGCTCATGTCAATCTTGAACTGCTTCATGTCGCGCGTACTGTGTAACCTAATCACATAGCCTATAATCTGCCCTATGGAAGTCGGTCATTTAGGAGGGGCGGTGGTTGTTTGGTAAAGCGCTTGGCTTCCTGGTTCGAATCCTGTTGAAGAATGGGATTTTTAATTTCGGGATTCGCTCAGCTTTAACGGGTAGGCTACCTGTAAATTGTTGGAGAAAATAAAAGCGGTTGGTCGTTGTGCTGCCACCTGCCACAGAAACAAATGACCTTTGCATCATCTGCCCCCATAGATCGTAAGGTCTGACAGAGGAACTTTTTTTTTTATAACGGTATTGAGTGTACGTATCCATGGCAACCAAGGCGTCTGATAACAGAGCGAGTTTCCACTCTCACTTCTCTTTGCAAACCTTGTCGTTGAGGATTTAATCTTACCACTCTATTTTCAGAACGCCTCTTAACCCTTATAACGTGTTTGGTAGTTTAGCCTTTAAACATCAGAATTGCGTATGCACTCATTGTAAAACAGTTCAGCACTTTAAGGGTTAAACAATAAGTAAAACATAGCTGTCTATGATCACTGTCTATGACACATTTCATTAGACTAAAGTTATTCAATCACTAAAAATAATTGTCAAAAAATAGATAAATAATAATATTAAAATATTAACACTTAAATCAAGAATAATTTTAATAGTATTCTTTAATAACAACAAAAAAAAATCACAATCTTCAAGATATTCATACATATATTGCTAACTATTAACCTCTCTTTAATATCACATCAGCAAAATAATGAATTTTTAAAATCTATTCCATTTCATGGGGTAGGATGCTACACATTAGTAAACATGGTTTATTATAGTTGTATCACAGACCTATATATATATATATATTATACCTAAACTGGAAAATGGAAACAAATTCTTATCCGAAAATGATCAGATCACAGACCTATAAATAAATCTATAGGTTGTTATGTACATAACTCTTTTTCAAGCTGTAATGGAAGTCGCCCCGAATTCAGTAAAATCATGGAACTATACTAGTATAATTCCATGCTAAAATCGATCTTTTCTTTGAAAAGTAATGATCTTTAGCTATTAAAGTTTAAAAATAATGTAATACCGTTTTGCTGCTTTTAAATAGAATGGGCTATCATTAATATTAATCACAAAACTATATATTTATGCAAATCTATGATATAGGCCTAAAGCCATTTCTTGTTAGTTTCCATTGAGATAATGTTTCAAAAATCCTAGATCGAAATAAATGGGTGTGTTGATTTTAATCATCTTATGATTTTACATTGTACTTTTAAATAGATTGATTACCTACAACTTTCTAGATCTAGATTATGTATCTATAAATTGCAAAATAATAATTATGAGACGAGAGTGCTCTTATTTTCGATGTTTTTATTAAATTGGTTAGGGTGGAAAACAACTCTTTTATTTCTTATAACTACTTTCTTATAACTACTTAACAAAACAACTCTGTTTCAGCTTTTTTTAAAAAAGTGTTTCACGACATTTTTGTGCAGTGTTAGAGATCTCCATGATGTCCAGTTTAAGTATAATATATATATATAGGTCTGTGATTTGTAATAGATTAGCAAAATAGGGTCTGGCACAAAAGGGGAAATTCCAATTTTAAATATTCTATGATTTTTAACGCAATGAATCAACATTAGTATGATTCAAAACTTAATTTATCAACATCAATATGATTCACAGCGAAACGAATCTACATCATCGTAATTCACAGTGAATGAATCAACAACATCATAATAGTATTCATGATGTAATGAATTAAGATAATGATCGAATTTTTTTTTTCATAAACGATGAGAGAAAAATATAAATTGTAAGATTGAATGATTTACTAATAAAAAAAATGAACAGAATGACAGATTTGTTTCTTGATTTAATTCATTGCTTTTAAATAGGACACAAAATATGGTCAAAGAACGGGATACTTCTCTGCTTGGATATATGAAGATAATAATGAGCACCATGTAACTTATACAAAATTATAACTAGATATATGCTTGGCTGCTGTGCTTATATGAAAGAAAACTTTACATCTTTAGTAATTTTTTTTTATTACCTACAAAGATTTGGCCTTAAAATATAGTTACACTAAATAATATATTAGTGAAATTAAACAAGCAAAATATTTAAAAAATTACATTTTAGAAACAAAGCTTTTTTTATGAGAAAGAGACGCAAAATTACTGTCTTATCAATCAATTCTGCAAGGCTTATCTCTCCTATTATATATCAACAATACGTTAATTAATTACTACTAATTAACTAATTAATTAATTGTTTATATTTTTATCGATTCCATTATTGTCTTTGACAATAAATAATTGTGCAAAGTTTCAACTTGATCCGAGACTGGGAAGTCTAAGAAAGAACGTGTCCAAGATTTGTAACAGAAAGTCAGAGTGAGCTGATATAAGACTTGTAAAAACAATGTATTTTCGAAGCTATATATTAAAAAAAAAATAATAAATAGGAAAAATTATTTTTTTCGAAGCTATATATTTAAAAAAAAAAAATAAACAAGAAAAATTAAGTCTAAAGTCTTCTGCTTTGTGTTTTCAAAAACCGTTATTTGAAAACAACCGAAATTCCGAGATTCTCTTAATTTTTATATCTGATTCAATTAGAAAATTCAGCGTGAAAGCTACACATCTATACCTAGACTAAGCATGGCATGTTTAGGCAAACATCGTTAGGTCGCTATCAAAGGTAGGGATTAGCAAATAATAGGATGCACCCGCCGAGAAGCTGGCTCTTTTACAATACAAGGATAACAAGTTTATTAACCCCCACCCCCCTAACCTTATAGCGTGCTAGCGGCGACGTTCAAAGCGAAGAGACGGAGAGTTAAACATGGAAAATGAAACTGGCTCCGAAAACATGACCAAAAAAAAAAAAAAAAAAGCAAAATATACAAAATACTTAGTTCAAAATTGCTTATCTAAGGGCTTTTTCAGTGTATGGACCAAAGGTTTGGAACTCACTCCTCATTGGTCTCAAACAGACAACATGCTACACTACATTCAAGAAGAACATTAAGACCTATTCTTAGCTGTTTAAAACGTTTTTTAAGATTAGTTTGTCATTATAGCTGTCGTGTTTGTGTTTGTAATGTTGTCACAGCGCCTTGAGCCTACTGTCTATTTGTTAGCAGCGTTCTATACATTAAATTATTATTATTATGAACTCCATATTAACAACTTTATAACTAAAACTATAACTATTTGTTTTTATATTCAGCCTTTAAAAAACATAAATATCCATATATTTTGCTAGTTATTATTGTGGATGCGTGCGAGGCGAATAGGGTTAATTCCGGTTAATCGTGTGTGTGTGTGTTTTTAGGTGACAGATAACACAGGTCAGCTCTAGGCGAGCGGTCAACCTTAACGAGAGGCGACGCGACGACGTTGGATATTGTCATGTGATAAACTAGAATGGACTGACAATGTTCTATCGCTTTTGCGAAGGCCTCGGGGAACCTGTCTAAAGAGCGAAGGTATCAGAGTCAACTCACTTAACAATTCACGCTCGAGGAAGTCACGATTTCAGACCCAGTCCGTTACATTGAGTCCAAGAAGAGACGGAGCTTTCAAAAGAAAAAACATAAACCTAGGTTCATCATGTTTAAATGTGTAAAAATAAACTCAAAACTATATAAAAAAAAAAAAAAAAAAAACATGCTTCCAAATACCTTCCAATACAAAATTATTTATATTTACACGCATGCGCACTTTTCTATTATTACATGTACTTCCAATCTTTTAATCAGACGAATGATCACATACAAAACTTAAACGTTTCTTTTTAAATACAAATTCTTCACTCTATCACATTATTGTGTTCCATATGAGAAGAAACGAAACAAACATCAAAGTCTAATATTTTACCAAGAAATTGACACGTTTTTATCATATTCTGTGATATTATTTGGATAAAAAATAGAACATATAGCTCACAATAGAAATATCACACATCATTTTTTGAATGAAAATCTTACAATCTTGAAAGAAATCTTTATTGACTATATCAATATTTAGTTAAAAGTAATATTGGTAGATCTTTGATGAAAAATTTTTTTTTTCAAATAATGATATGATTTATAATTGAAAAAAAACATCTAACTTGATACATCACAAATGATATGATCTATTTCATTTTTGTTCAACACAAGTACAAATCAATATATGAATTATCTTATCATATTTGAATAAATTATTTAAATGATGGTGGTCAGATTTGGAAATCCAGGGTTAGGAATTTGTCAAAGGCCAATGATAGAACACACGATAGGACACGTGGTAGGACATGATAGGACACATGAAAGGACAAAAAGGTAGGACAGAGTAGGAATTAGATAATGTTTATGAATTAATCTTTAAGAGCTTATTAGGAAATAAAATGTACAACAATAATATCAAATACATATATTGAAATTGAAATATTTAAAACATTGCTTAATATTGCAATAGAATAAAATATTTGAAAATTAAATTAGGAAAGAAGAATAATGTTCTGAACCTTTATAATATATGATCCACTCAAATAATGCATATACAGTGGAGATTTCGCGATACAGTAGACTGTACCACATTATTGCATATCGCACAAGAGCGTAATTTGTTTAATTGAGTACATTTGGAAAACGGAAAGACCCGAACCCATTGTTATGACAACAAGTTCAGTTTGTTCCGGTAACAGAGTTGACACGGTAGATGTGTAAGTCTGCGGGTCTCCTGGTAACAAACAGACCTAGTTTCTTTTTAAATGACATGGCAATAAACAAGTCAAGCAGTTATGTGGCATGTTATTAAGCGGGACCAACTGTTATAAATGGAAATACATGATGGCATGAATGAAATTGATATTTGAAAAGCTGTATATGCCTAGAATCTAGAAACTCATGACAAGGGCGATGTACACGAATCTGTCAAGTTGATGATTGCTAAAATTAAACAAAAGACACATAGTTGAATTAATTATTTTTTTGGGGGATGTTGGTCTGGCAAGAGACGTGGCAGAACAGATTAGTGTAGGATACTTTGTAGGCCTTTGTGGGGCACCTAAATTAAAATTGGTATTAATTTGCGAGTTATTGTAAAAAAAAAAAGTCCTGATATATTACGCAAGGGATGTAACCAATCAATTCATTTTTATATACAATAATTCTTTGTTCCTTTTATTTTTTAAAATCCGTATTTTGTACGTTACCTCTGGCGTATATCAAACAAATCCACAAAATGTGTACATGGAATACTTAACACAATTATAATTGCTTTCTGTATAAAAAAAATAATTATTAAATTACTTATTACTCAAGTAATTTGCATTTTGTGAATTGCATCGTTGTGTAGAAATCATAAAAAAAAAATCGAACATGAATCTAAGTATAATAGTAGGAACCTGAAAATCTACATTCAAAATTATATATCCTCCTCCATAATCCCCTCTACCTCTCTAGGGCGGTCTCCCAGAGCGTGACGTAACCTGACCTTTACGCATATATCAATTATATCTTTTAATTATGTAGAGGACACTACATATGTTATATAGAGATCGAGAAAAGCAACCATTTGAAAACACATAGTGTTTCATTCAGACTGTATGTAAACTAGATAATTTTTGTTGTTACGAAATCTTTTTTTTTCCGAATCTTCCAGCTTGTAGTTTTAGAACTTGGAAACCATGTAGATCTTATTGAGGTTAGGATACTTATGAAATAAGGAGGTTTACATGTATAGAATATGCAAGAAGTTACACTTATCTGTAATTATTTATATTAATATCATAATAGCATTAACACATGTCTTGTGGAATCATATGTATAATGAAAAAAATTATTGACATGTCACAACATATAAAATCAATAGTATGTTAACAATTTCAAGGGAGGAGACTACTCGTGGTCTGATCGTCTGCTGTATCAGGGCCGAGTTCGCTGGCTTTTTTTCTTTTCCATGGCGTGGATGGAAGGTCAAGCATTTTGTGTGACCATAGTCGGCTGCAAGTTGGGCAGGTCAGCTCCACTTAGAGTGTAGCGAGAAACAGAGGCGGCGCTGTTTTGACGCGTCATGGAGGTCATACTTCTATACAGCAAGATCCGCCGTTCTGGGGGTTTGCTGAGATGAAATAAAAAAAAAATTAATAAAATGAAAATTAAAAAAAAATTGAGTAAAATGAATTAGAAAATGTTCTTGCAGTGTCGCTGAGGGTATTGCATTGATAGGTTGTTGATCAGATATGTAAAACAAAATGTAGGCCACAACTGATTCCATTGGCTATTTTAAACACTGCACTCTTTGTATCTGCGTGTGCACTATTTACTGTTGTAATGTGTAGGTCTAAAATAGAAAGAAATCGTAATTGATTATCATGGTTAAGAAGGTTATGAATATTTTCTTATCGTATGCAAAAAAAGAAGGAAAAGTTTAAATGGCGCAGACTTTGATTAATATATATATTTTTTTTTACTTTTGTTCTAATAAGAATCACACTAAATAGTATTTTTTACAGTGCAGAAAAGTGTTTCCAGAAGTATTTAGATCTGTTTTGAAAAGTTGTTATCACATCGGTAGAATGGGGCCAGTGTTAACGTTTTGTTAAGTAGCGAAATATAAAAAAAATATATTAAAAAAAAAAAAAGCTGTATTGGATATAAACAAAAAATCAATTACCAATAATTAGTTAACTAATTGGTTTAATTGATTCACATGTTTTGTTAGGTAAAATGGAACAAATGTGAAAAGCTTCCACTTGATCCGAGAACGGGTATGGGAGAAAGTACGTGTAGTAAATAAAGAGACCTAACCTATATAAACTATATATTTAGCTATTTTGGAAATATTTTGTGAATACTGAAAGATCGATGTATACTGTACATTACTAACAGAATTATTAATCATCAGTAATTAATTGACTTATTGGCTAAGTTTTTATTGATTAATATTTTATCTATAATTGCCCAAAGTTTCAACTTAATCCGAGAATGGTTGTGATAGAAATTACGTGTACACACGTTTTACCAGACAGACAGACAGACAGACAAAGTGAGTTGATGTAAGCTTTGTAAAACTAACACAACCTAACAACCCGCTTACCTAAAAGTCTATTTCCAATGCCAACCTATTTTATTTTTAGTTTGCACGTCTAATATCTTATCTTATCTTATTATTATTCTATACAGTCAAGAGTATACCACAAAACAAGCAAACAAACAAACACATTTAAAAAAAAAAGCTATTGCAATAGAAATTACATTTCCACTTTTCTCAAACAAAAGTAATTAATTACAATGATTTAATTAACTATTAAATATTGTTTCAATCACTCATGTTTTGTTTGATAGCCTATGGCTTTCACCACTCATCCACACACCCAAATATGCACACACAGAAAAATTAACATTAGCAGATTTGGATATGCAGACGACATTACAAACATGCCCTTTATGGCCCCGGACAGCTATAATTAAGTCGATTTGGGACTAATTAGGTCATGCGAGATGCCCACAGTTCTGAGATGGTAAATCATTTAAAAAAAAAAAAAAAAAAAAATTTTGTATCATGAAAATTTACTGATTGAAACTAATTAAATTTAGATCTACAGCAACAAGCGAAACAAGCCTTAGTGTTATATTAGGAACTAAAAAGGCGCCAATCTAGTATATTACCCTTTAGTGACGTCAAACACGGACCTCGCGCTTTCTCTTGTTCCTCTACTCCATAGCTATTCCCGTTAGGAACACTTTTTGAATACTGAAATTAAACCAGGAGTAAGATTTGATTGAATAGGAAATACATTTCATTGTTTTTTTAAAACTCTATAGTTTGCAAACGTGAATAGTAAATCTATAATCCACATTTGGACCTGGGTAATAATAGTATAGAGACTGTATAAAAGAAATAAAATATCTTATTTTTTGTTAGGTTTGATTGTGTGCGTGTAATAGAATCTCAAGAGAATTTGTTCAAAACAAATTATATAGAAGGAGGCGCGGTGGCTGAGCGGTGGGGTCTCTGGTTCGAATCCTGGTGAAGACTGGGATTTTTATTTTCAGGATCTTTGGGCGCCTCTGAGTCCACCCAGCTCTAATGGGTACCTGACATTAGTTGGGGAAAAGTAAAGGCGGTTGGTCGTTGTGCTGGTCATATGACCGTAGGCCACAGTAACAGATGACCTCTACATAATCTCCTTATAGAGCACAAGGTCTGAAAGGGGAACTTAACTTTTTTACTTTCCACGTAGAAACCACGATAGCTCACAATGATGACGGCGGATGTCCCTTAAACTTATCAAAACGTTTGGTGCCGGGGTAGAGTGAAAATGATGATGACCCATTGCATACAATTTAAAACAAGTAGCTTCATATTCTAATAATTCGATTCCGAAAATGAACGATGAATGCAGTTTTTTTTTTCGTGTAGACAAAGAGGCTAATCCTAACACAAATCACGTCACAACAAGGACTGCATCATTCCTTCCTTCGCCTAGACAGTTTTCCTTTAAGTTTCAGATCTGCTGATACAAAAAGCGTATACTTTATATTGCGAACTGTAAAGTTTCCCTTTCAGACCTTCCTATCTATAGGGCAGATGATGTCAAGCCAACAATTAACGAGCACAGACGACTACCACACTTTCCCCTAACTAAAATTAGGTAACCATTAGAGTTGGATGGACTCAGGGGCACCCTGAAAATCTCGAAATTCAAAATCCTAGTCTTCACCGAGATTCAAACCCAGGACCCCAGGTTTGTCAGCCAAGCGCTTAATCACTCAGGCCCCACTCCCTCACATGTATATAGATCAATTTACATTTCTGAAAATCCCGAAACTCAAAATCCAAGTCTACATCGAGATTCGATCAAAGAACCCCAGGTTCGAAAGCCAAGCGCTTAACCCCTCAGCCACCTCGCCCCATATTGCAAACTGTACTGAGAGTCAATCTGTGACACCTTAGTTTAAAGCAATTGATGAGCTTTAACCTTCACACTTAGATAAAACAACAACAACAACACGTGACATGATGTAGGCAGATTGTTAATCATGGGAAGTAAATCTAGTTCCGGTTGTTTCTGAAGATAATTCCCAAGATGTTTTATAGCCTTCTGAGCAGAGCGGACAGTCTTCTCCGCTTTGACCTTTCTGATAACCCATTATCATTGCCATGAAGATAAGTCGTGCAGCAATAATCTCAGACACTGAAACTCACTTCTGCTACAAATGTTATGCAGAAAGAATCAGTCGGTACACTTGTCAGTAACTCTAAAAGAAAGTCGATTTACCTTCCAGACGTTCCTACCATCAGAGTTTTCTTACAGAATGGAAGTGTCCCTCGCGTGCACAGGTTGAGATGACCTGCTTACTAAAGGTCACTAAGAGTAAAAATATGTAGCGCTCATTGTTGGCTCTATTTTAAAGCAGAAAATATTTTGGGGTCAAACATTTCTATTAAGTTTTGGCTTTAGTTTTGTAGAAGATCTTTACAAAACTTCTATTAACTCTGTCTGTCTGGTAAATATTCTGAACACGTTATATCTCCCAATTGCCATTCTCTGATCAAGTTTAAACTTGGACACAATTATTTATTTTACCAAACAAAAATGCAGTGGCGTAGCTGGGGTGGGGAGGAGGGGTGGGGAGGAGGGGGATCCAAATGTAAAAATCCCAAATGAGACAATGTGACTTGACAATGTTGAATGTTGCATTAGACTTATATATTTAGCAAGTACATCATCTCATGTTATGATGTCGAATGACAAAATGCAAGGGCCATTAAAGAGGCAAAGCCCAAGGGCCTCCAAATCTTTTGCTACGCCTAAGAAAACATCAGTCAATAAAAAAATACTGGTAATGAATAATTTTAGTTGATACCAAAAAAGGGGAAAGTGATTCTTCAGTATTTAGAGATATGGCTAACAATTTGGGCTTTTGTCTTCTTGTGCACGTAACTTCTCGGACATTCTCCGATCAAGTTGAAACTTTACACACGTATTTATTGTACCTAATAAAACAGGAATCAATTTAGAAATTAACCCAATAGTCAATTGGTAATTAATTATTTTGATTGATTTCAAAAAATTTATTGAAAGATGTTAAGTTCTTCTTGTAAAACAAGCCTTGTTGTTTTTTTTTAATATTTTCATATTTTGCTTGCATTAGCAATCATTTCCAATAATTTCCAATCATTTTCAATGTTTTCTTTTCTTTTCACTTTGTTTAATAATTATTATTTAGTTGTTGTTTTTTTTGTAACATTAAAAAATATTTTTTTAAAAGCAAAGCTAAGATAAGGGGAAAATCGCACAATTACTGCTATTTATCTAAAATATAACAGAAATTAATTAATTACCATTAATGAACTAACTAATTGGTTTTCGACTGAACAATGAATGATTTATGTTGTTAGGTACAATGGATGATTGTTCAAAGTTTCAACGTGTATCGTCTGCTATTTTCTTTTCTTTTGAAATCATTTTTTTTCTTTTTTTAAAAGCTTATATCAACTCACTGTGTCTGTCTGATAAAAGATTTGCACACGTTATTTCTCCCATACACAATCTCGGATTAAGCTGAAATTTTGCAAAATAATTTCTGTTATCTAACAAAACAAGCATCAGTGAAAAAACAACTAATTAGTTGATTAACTACTGATAATTAATTATTTTGTTTTGGTATCTTGAACAAGGGAAAGAAATCGTACTTGACAGATGTGATGGTATAAACTGAGTTAGTCCCCTTTATAGGTCGCCCCTCTAAATTGAAACAAACTATACAATCTTCTCTATTCATAAGTTCCTCACTAGCTGAGTGGTTAGCACATCGGCCTCGATGAGCCGCGTGTTTCAATTCGGGTCTTTCCCCATCTCTTTATAATTCTCAGTGATGGAAAAAAAAGTTCCTTGAGATTTGAATCTAGTACAGGATTTCTAGATCAGATATGTAATGAAATCAAGGAATGCATTTATAATTTTTGTTGCCATATAGTTTGTTGAAAATAAATCTATTTAAATATATTTCAATCGTGAAACACAATAGGGTGGCTGTTAAACGAATTTATTGAAAAATAAAACCTTCAAATCAACCACTCTAAAAACCTGGCAAAAATAAAAATTCAATTATTTAATTCGTAAACAACACACACACTTTTCTTGTCCACTTTAATCTTGAATGACAAGAAATCGTGAAATTCCGATTATTTCCCTTTGGTCTATTTACGATTCCTCTAAAAAAACAAACAAACCCATTGAGTCTTCTATATCAGTTAATCCTATTTTATTTAGATTTCCAATGGTTCTCTTTGTTAACAGTCTACTGTGTTTGATTCACCGTTAGAAGTCTTATAATGGTCTGTTCAGACGGAGAACTTTAAATTACAGAAGCTTATTTTCATTGAATATACTAAGCTAGAGACAAAAATGAAACCTTATGATGACGAGTCTCTGGCTGTCCATCGATCAGCCGATCTCGTGTGAGGCAATACTTGAGAGACAAGTTTTTATCACATTTTAGAATTGTTCATGAACAAAGTTAAGAGCATGAAACCATCTACAGGTCCTTCAATTCCTTCTTGCCCTTTATGACCTACATGACCTGCGTGACCTACATGACCTACGTGTTATATACCAACTACATCAGTGGTTCTCAAACTGATGTACGCGGACACTCGGCGGTTTAGTGAGACGACCGTATAGAGTCCACAGAAATATTACAATTGTAGAGCATTAAAATAACTTCTTGTCTACAAGCTAGCTTATCCGGTCAGATGATTTTAAATACTAATCAAATTGCCAGTCACTCTTGTTTTAAATGTCTATCACGTACTTTTATTTGAACACCTAATTTATATACAATGTATTTATGTAGCGTTTTCACTTAGGTATCCGTGGACAAGTTCTGACTATTTAAAGGGGTCCCCTGATCAAAATGACCTACGAGTATAACAAGACTTACTTGCCCTATATGACTTAAAAACGTGCGTGACCTACACGATCTGCTTGTGCTGCATGACCTGCGAGACCTACATGATCTGTTCGTGCTACATGACCTGCGTAACCTATATGACCTTCATGACATTGTGCTACATGACCTGTATGACCTGCTTGTGCTACATGACCTTCTTGTGCTACATGACCTGCGTGACATGCATGATCCATATCACCAACAAAACATGCGTGACCTACATGACCTGCTTTTGTTACATGACCTGCGTGTCCTACGTCAATTGTATTGACCTCAGCCAAAAAAAAAATGCGAAATAAAATAGAATATCTTATTGTATCTTTTTTAAGGTACCCCAGACTAGAATGTATATTGTTGTAATTCCCCTCATACCGCGCATCTTTCCTTCTAATGCACGCTTGGTGTGCGCTGGTCCAATCGAGTCAGGATTTTAAATTGAGCCTCCTTGTTAGAAAACTTAAAACTACGCGTTTTATCACTTTTAGACATAGATTTGAGATGAGGGCGTTTATAATATACAAAGTAAAGGGAAAGAACGTTGTTTATAAAATACAAATTGAAGGGAAAGAACTGCGTTTATAAAATACAAAGTGAATGGAAAGAACTGTAACTAGATGCCCAAACACTACACGATCTGTTAGATGCCTTATCTATCTTATGATAGCAAGCATTTTCAGATGTATTTAGAATGTGCCATTTATATAGGTGGATTATTATAATTTATTTCTTGGTGAATACAATAAACATGATATCAATAATTGATAATTATGCGCGGTGGCAGAGTGGTTAAGCGCTTGGCTTCCGAACCTAGGGTCATGGGTTCGAATCTCGGTGAAGACTGGGAATTTGAAAGTCTGGATTTTTTAGGGCGCCCCTGAGTTCACCCAACTCCGATGTGTGCCTGATATAAGGTAAGGGCGGTTGGTCCTTATGATGGCCACATGACACCCTGCTCGCTAACTGTTGGTCAAGAAACAGATGACATTAACATTATCTGTCCTATAGATTATATGTGTTTTATAGGCAAACATCTATTTTTTTTTTATGTTATCATATAATTCATGCAACTGGGTTGTGGTATGAAGCTAATGTTTCCCATTCGGTAAGATAATCTGAATTCACCTTTTTTAGTTTATGTTACTTTGTTATCGTTGAAAAGTACGTTAACTCGTGTTAGATCTTATTGACGTCAATTGCTTTGAGCCATGCCTTACCCTACACATTCCAACATATGAATGCTAGAAAGTTGACCTTGTTTTTGTATTAACGATACCTAATGGATTTCAGTTTACCCCCATATCATTTCTTTTATCGGTTGCTTGCTTGTTCTTAGACTCGTCATAAAATAGTGCAATCTAGAATATATTGAATTACGCCCGCGGCGTAGCATACGCCGCTATTTAGTGACGGGTGAACACTTCGTAGAGAAATATATATTCAGAGAAGATTACTTGTTCTAACCCCCCCCCCCACTCCCCCTTCTTTTTTTTTTCTGAGCCGCGCTCTCTGTCGCCACGAAATTTACGTGCGGTAGCTCTAGTCCGACTTGCAGAAATAAAAGAGTTATCTTTCCATGACTTTTTCATCGAGGGTTAGAGAGTCGGCGTGCGTGCGTCTTGTCCAACATACTTGGGCGACGTAGAGAATTATATATACAGATAGAAGTGTTAAAAAAAATGGAAGTAATGTAGGTATCAGATTTTTTTGTATGCATGACTACAGTATACATCAGCTTTAAACTTATGTTGTTGTAATGCTCATATCTCATACATGATCGGTTCGCTCTGGTTCAATCTTTTTTGAGGTTTGTTAATGGAGGGGCAATCTTGGAGGTTTCTAGCTAACACAACTCATCTCATATCGGGATTCAAATTCTTGCCCATTTCATAGCTAGCCAAATGGTTTAAAAAGAGAGTTGGTGACCAGCTTCTTTTTGTAATCAACTGTTATGGAACGATTAGGAATTAGTTATTTGTTTCGTAAATAAGAGACATTTTGACTTAGAGACAATGACGCGACTAGTAAAAAACAAACATTTTACGATTTTTAGGAAGATTAGCGAAATGTAACCATAGAGTACTTCTGAAGGCTTTAGAGAGAGTCAGTTTTATGGATGAAGAAATTTAGCTTGACGATTCCCTTCGTTATTATCAAACTTCTTGTTCGACATTTCCTGTTATCGTCGACTAAATTATTTTGTTGGCCATTCGCATGTGTTATTGGATTTCATTATTTGAGTGTTACCTCCTTTTGACTTATCTGCATAATGCACAGACAAACAACAAACTCAGAGACGTGAGCGCAAAAGGGTTAATTTCATTATATTAATTTAATCACCAGACTTGGTCATAAACAGACCAATACTAGTATTTAAGATGATAATTTACTATTTGAGTGTTACCTCCGTTTGACTTATCTGCATAATGCACAGACAAACAACAAACTCAGAGACTAGTGAAATCAAAAGGGTTAATCTCATTATATTAATTTAATCACCAGACTTGGTCATAAACAGACCCATACTAGTATTTAAGATGATAATTTACTATTTGAGTGTTACCTCCGTTTGACATATCTGCATAATGCACAGACAAACAACAAACTCAGAGACTAGTGAAAGCAAAAGGGTTATTCTCATTATATTAATTTAATCACCAGACTTGGTCATAAACAGACTCATACTAGTATTTAAGATGATAATTTAATCAACAGACATGCTGAAATCTATAGTACAATCACACATTCCATTACAACATTATATCGTTTGAGTAATCTGGAAATGTCATAGACCTAATGTAAAATGAAAATAAAAAATAAAAAAAACTTGTTGTAACATTGAAATGAAGTCTGCGCATAAAATATAATCCCTGGCATGTCAGTTTAAGGCAAAGTACTGATCAATCTGCATTTTCTCGCGAGAACTACTTCACAGAAGCGGAAGGATTCAGTTTTTGCTGCTTAAAAAAATAGATATTCTACAAGACAGCTAAGGATGACAGCCAGGAGTGTGGCTATCTTCTAATTTTGTCTTCACGTGGCAATCGTGCTCAAATTCCATTTTAATAACAAATTATTCACCAAAAAATCACGGCAGACTTAAAAAAAACAATAAAGTTTGACATCAACAAATTGATATGGATTTGTTTTGTTTTTAAAGTTTTAGATTAACGAAGCTTGAGAAACTGAACAGAATAAAATATCGTTTAAAATAATGAGTAAACATAGAAGATTGGTTATAAAAACATAGGTACCTTATGAGAATGGTGATTGGTTATAATAACTTATGTACCTTAAGTGAATGGCGATTGGTTAAAATAACATATGCACCTTATCTGAATGGTGATTGGTTAAAATAACATCAGTACTTTATGTAAACTCCACACATTGAAGAAGTGTTTCACTATTAAATGGGCATGTCAGTGAGAAGGGGTAAGGCACAGTGTGCAAAGATACACCAGGCTTACGTCACGCCATGCTCATACATCATGCCAATAGACATTCGTGTGTAATTAAGACATTGGCGTAGTCCAGGGAACACAAAAGACTGTCCATTCTCCGCCACTGCCTTTACAATAACACAATATAGTAAACTATACTTCATTCATTAAAAAAAAAAAGAAGCATGCCACAAATTATAAACAGCGAATTTAAGACATATGACAACATCAAGTTTAAAACAAAATACATTACAGAATAATCACGTAGGTTCTATTACATAAAACAACAACTTTAAATTTAACATGTTAAGCCAAAAAACAGATGTCCTATAAACTATAAATTGTTTCTAGCAAAAAGAAATGACTCCCCCTCCCCCTGCAAACAACGATTGTGACTGGATGAGTAAAACTTTTCAATGCACACCTGAGTCTTCTTAAACTAAAATTCTGGACTCATCTTCAATCTTAAGATTATCTTCTTATATAATAAGTTACAGTTTTTTCTTTAAAAAAAAAAAACAGTAAGGCCTTCTTTTCAATCTTAGCAGAAGTTGCTTAAATCGCCGTGTGGTTCTATTTTAACAAAGCCTATATTAACTCACTCCGTCCGTCTGTCTGTGGAATCTTTTACACTCTATTTTAACAACTTTCAATTCTCGGATCAAGTTAAAACTTCGCATAATTATTTATTTTCAATAAAATATAAATCAATAAAAGGATCAACCAATGAGTTAACCAATAAGCCATAATAGATTGAATAGTTTTATCTAGAAATGTACTAAACTAAAGGAGGATATGCCTAATGTAAAGACTTTGGCTCTTCACTAAAAATTTTGAAATAAACTTGCTAGGCGCATCCGCGCTGTGTCTCATGCCAGTAAATCAAACGGAGGTAACACTCAAATAACGAATATGTTTCGGAACATTAATTTATTCAACTTATGAATGAATAGGACCTACATGCGGAAATACCCGAAGATGAATAATCTGTTCAAGAAATATTTTCTAGTTCTCTAGCAAATTTAAATTATTTTTTTTATACTTTAAAAAATTATAACGGTCAAACTAGAGTTTTCCCAATGTGGCCAACGAGCTAGTAATTCTTTTCTCAATGATATACATTAGCTGTGAAATCTCTAGAAAAATATTTGGAGCCATTTTCGAGAACTGCGTCCACCCAGTTTCCATGAATGTGACACTTGATAAGAAGTAGGGTAAAACATTATAACGGTTAAGCCAGAGTTTTCTGAGTGTGGCAAGCTAGTCGTTCTTTTTCCCATCGATATACATTAACTGTCAAATATCTAGGATAATCGATAGAGACGTTTTCGAGAACTGCCCATCCATTCCGAATGAGCGACTTGAATAGAGATACTGAAAAAAGTATTTGTTTATAGTCCACTTTTTGTTAACGACAAACCGTCCGACTCTTTTCTTTGTAGACATGACTCTCCTTTCTGTGGTCTCGTGTTTTACAGACTAGCCAGCTTATCACTACTGCCCCTCTTCCCACCTTTTCAATTCTTCCCCCCCACGAAGACATGACCGGAAAAGCAACAAGACTAGAGTTGTTCCGCCTGTCCCCCCCCCCACCCGATTCCGAATAGACGGATCCTACAGTTGGATACATTGTCACGTAGTTACCTCCCTTTGCAACTCTCAGACAATTCTTGGTAAATAATCACAGATGCGATTCAAGTTTAATTAAAATATAGGACCAACAGACAACAACAGACGACCATGCAGCAGCCTCCATGCCTTTTGTCCGTAGTATAAAGTCAACGAAATCAGAATGAAACTATGGTTCCTATCAGTTTTCTTTTTTGTAGGACTTAGTCAACACCTAAAAGTAGGTCAATCATAGGCCTGGCATTTATTACATATGTTCTCTAAACCTAGATATCATCAATTATTTGTAGATTTAAAAATAATATTTAAAAACGCTTATGTAAGGGAAAGTACCGCACAGTTACCGCCACATAGCTCAGTAATGCAAGACTTGTCTTCCTTTTCTACATACAACAAAATTGATTAATTTCCATTAAATAATTAACTAATAAGTTAATTTTAAAAAAAATTGATTTGTATATTGCCTTCGACAATGAATATTTGTAAAATTTTTAACTTCATCTGAGAATGTAAAGTCAGAGAAATGATATGCACAGGATTTGTGCCAAACCGACAAACAGTTGATATAAGCTTCGCTATACAATATAAACAAAATTTTCAACCAGTTATGTACTATAGTTTTATTGAAAACATAATCTCATTATCCGGATATAAATAAAAAATAAGATGTTTTTATATAGTTTTTTTTTCCAATTAACATTAACTCTTTCTCTCCGTAGTTATTTTCCTCGCTCCGATAGAATAATTTATTTTACCCATTTGTATTTCACTACCCTGTTATGATTAAATTTTAAAAAAACTTTTTGTTTGTTTTCAGAAAATGTTATATTTGGTACCGAATTATAGGGGGAATGCATGCTCTTTTTCAACAAGACAAATTACATTTTAATGAATCCAAAAATCAATTTTGTTTTTAATGGGGTCAAATCAGCGATGGTATCGTCAATTGGGAGAGAAAGAGTTAAAATGAATAAAATAAGAAAAATATACAACTCAAAGCTATGTTCTTTTATTTTTTTATATAGTGAACTATTCTTCATTGTTGAGAATGTTATAAACTATTATCACATTGATTAACACTGGAGAGTAGTGAATATTTAAAAAAAAAAATTATCTGGGGTTAAAGTGCCAGGCACGTTCTTGAGTGCATAAAAAAAAAACAAGCCAAATTAAATTAATTTCAGAGGCCAAAAAAAAAAAAGTCACATTAAACTAAAATAACAAATTACTAAGCTACTGGTCATCACATAAAGAATTCATTCAATTGAAAAAAGATTATGCATTCAGAAAAGCATTTCTTACAAAATTTACATTATTTATTTGGTAGCAAGCTTATATTCTCCCTCCGTCAGCCTATCTGGCACACATTTTGTACATCTTTATTTCTCCCGCTTCCCATTCTCAGATCACGTGGAAATTATGCGGAACTATTTATAGTCAATAACAAAACACGAATCGATTAAAAAAAATGAATTAGTTCATCGTTGAGTGGTTAATAATACATTTTGTTTCGTATAGAAAAAGGAGTTAAACTTTGTATTATTGACAGATATGGCAGTGATTTTTGTGGTTCTTCCCCTTGGATACAGTTTTTTTTTTTTTTTTTTTTTTTTTTAAGTCTTATAATTTGCTTGTTATGCTATTTCGGTCTGAATAATTATACTGGTATATAATTTTGACTAAAATATTATATATTTTTTTAATAAAGTGTTAAGTGAAAAAGACCCACTGTATTTTATTTGTAAGAAATTCACAAAAACTGATAGAAATTAAGGTAACAAAAATATTACATCAGCATTTCGGATGGCTCTTAATAGAGTTGGCTAGTTAGACAATAATTATCAAGTTTTCCGATGAGAAATTAAGACCAGCCAAAAGATTCTTAACTGATTTGTTTACAACTAATAGTTAATCTTGTTTGGCTGAAAGATATACAGAACTATGACAATCTTTTTTTTACAGTAATAATTTATATTGTATTCGTCCACAACTTCATTCAATGTGTACTATATAAATATGATACATAAGATATGTACAAGATATTACTATATATAAAATATATAAACGAATGCAATATTCCATACAGGAACGTAATACAATCTAAATGGAGAGATATATATGTACCAGACATTTGAATGAATCTTCTCGGGAATGTATCCTGTTGTTTTATATTGTTCTTCACTAACAACTAACAAATATTCGTTGGAATATATCTGGATATAAATAAATACAATCGTTTGAAGACAATTCGAAATAAAATTAACATCAATTTAGGCAATATGAACCAGTTTTTTTAAATCAAACATGTCTATACATAGTCGTGAGTATATCGCTTACGGGACAACAGCATAATGTATTTCAGATAGCATACAAAATATTTTGCACAAAATAAAGAGCCATGAAAATAAATTATGTAGAATTCTTAAAACAAATGAACAATCAAAAACAACATCAAGAATTGAATAAACAGTTGAATAAATGCAGTACTCTAGTTTGATATCACATTAATTATGTTATATCTTTTTTCCCTAAATAATAAAGTGCTCTGTTTCTTTATTATTTCGACGGTACAGAGTAAAAAGTACATAAAGTTTTTTATGTATTGTACTACGAATTACACGGATGTTTCCATCCCACTTATATTAGAGTGTTGTGACAGAGTATCTGGGGAGCACAGTAAATACAGTCCCACACTCGGACTTCCAAGGTCCTTTTTGCTGCAAGGACTTGGCGTGGGGCACTCGTTCCCAGACTCCACCGAGGTCTGGACATGCAAGGGCGAGTACCCTTTAATGTAGGTAGAACTTCCGGTTCGGATTAAGACGTCGTTGTTCTCCAGGCTGAACTCCCCTGGGCTGACGGTCCTTGACCTCGGGATGCTGGCGTGCCCCGAGTCCTGGGATGCTTTCTCCAGGAGAGGCAGGTTCTTTCGGGACCTCTGTGCGCTGTGCACGGCACTGTCTGGCAAGGACGCAAAGGAAGGAGATGTTGATATGGGGTGGACTGCGTCCTTATGTGGGCGGGACAATCTAGGCAGGTTCGTTGACCCGGAAATAATGTTTTGTTTGTGTCTCATCTGCTGTGATTCCGAAGGCATTAGCGCAGAAACGGAAGTGGATAAAACGTGATCTGCCCCGCGGTAATAAGGTCTAGGTGACCTTGCTGTTCTTTGGCTACACATAAGGTCATCCAGTGAAGGGATTTGATGGACAGGCCTCTCCAGTACGTAATAGCAAAGCTCGTCCACACTGGAGCCTCCGGACGGAGTTCTTTCATTTCTAATTCCTGCTGGACTCTTGCGGTAATGAACGACGCTAGGCTCTTGCAAAGAACTGTGGGTATGAAGGTCGTTAAAGGTGGCGTTTCGCTTGGAAGATAGGGCAAGAAGTTTAGATTTAGAGTTCAAATTTGAGGATCTAGGCTGGTGGACCATCTGATGATATGGCCTGATTGTTTCTAGCGCAGGTTTTTTCACTTGGCAGCAGGCGGGTTGAGCTTCAGCAGCGTCCTGGCTGACAATAGTCTCTGCAGTGTCTCCGAGCTGCAGGCTGCACTGAGAACTCTCCTCTTGCTTGCCCGAGATCAAATCCGACGACATAGCAAGAGATTCGGAGCTGGAGCAGCAGGACGTGTGCGTCACAAGCCTTAGGTCCTCCCTGGTCCCTGCGTGAGGGATGCAGACGTGACCTCGAGGAGGGGACACATCCTGAAGCAGTACCTCGTCACCAGCGTCTGTGGCCCGGCTGAATTCCGTGTACACCTTGGAACGCTTCGCCATCTCAAGGCTGCGTGGGTGCGTCCTGGACAGCATGCAGTTATGGGACTGAAAGCTGGAGTTAGTGGAGTAGTTGGAATTGTCATAGGATTCCACGTTGTCTTTGAGATTGGCGTAGGTCAAGGCGACGGTCTGTTCTGTCGCGTCTGAGCCGTCCCCGCCACCATTCATCACACAGACAGTGTTAGAGTTAGAACCGTCGTCGCATGCAAAGCACTGGGGCAAAAGTCGGTGCAGGCGGTGATAGCGCCGGTTAAATTTGACAGGGTTAGTTCGGTCATGCATGGGTGCACTTACTTTTGTTCTGGTGAAAGCCGATTGGCCAAGCAGGGACGTCGACGTGACGTTGTTGGAGGCGGCGCCGGCCACTGGAGCTGAAGTGCAAATGATTGGGCCGGGCGACACTACGTCTGGAATGTCCTCGGGGTCAGGCGATGTAAGCGGAGCCAGACCGTGGTGGGAATTCTGGGAAGGGGGAGACGGAAGTTCTCTGTCCGACAAAATGGCGGCCTCTTCGGAGTCCACGTGGTTTATTTGTTTGTAAAGATTCTCAGACCTTGTCATCCCTCTGCTGTTTCCTTGCAATGACCTGACGCTATGGATGGTGCCAGTTGTCGACCCTTCTCTTGAATTCTCTCCCTTGGGTCTAGGCCTGGGGCCGGTGCGGAACAGCTCGCTACAAATGTAAAAAACAGAACAACGTGTCATTAAAACATATCTGACTTGTCATCGTCATTCATTCATTTAAATCAGTGATGCACAGACTACGGACCGCGGGCCAAATCCGGCCCGTAACGTGGTACTATCCGGCCCTCAAAACTCCGGTTCATTCTTGAGCCGCGCTGGATCGGTTCCACTAAACTCGACCATCTGTCAAGTTGTGGGGGCCCGTGCCATGCGAGCGGGGTATTTAGACGGGCATCACACCGAATGAGGCTGTGCACCACTGATTTAAATGTGTGAATCTGTTTTTTTGCAATCAACTAACCAATGTCATTCCTAGCTAAGGAATTGAGAGGCTATACAAGGATCCTAGTCATCCCTTTTTAAAGTCCGTAACACAAACGAGGAGACTAGAAACGGGACCACAATGACTATTCCCCCTCCCCCCTCAAGATGACCACTGTAAAAAAAAAAAAAAAAAAAAAAACACAGGTCACAAGGTTCTCAGGGTTAGCAAAGACCTTCCTTCAGGGAACAGTACCAGAAAAAAAAAGAAAAAGAGGTAGACAGAGAAAGCAAAGGGTAGACAAGATCAAAGAATGGACGGGCCAGTCATTAAAGAGATTTTAGGCAAAAGACAATGAGGAATGGAGAAAGACGGTCAACAAATAATATATGGTGCCCTAACAGTTCAACAGACAAAAGGATAGGTGAAGTTGAACCATAATAGTATTGAACACCAAATAACAAAGTTCACTATATTTATATTTTTGGTCAATATTTCTGGGCTAGTCTAAACTACTGGGTTTTGAGGAAAAAGAAAAACATTAAAGCTTATTTCACTCGAAATGATTCACTCGAAATGATTCACTCGAAATGATTCACTCGAAATGATTCACATAAAAGGATTCACAAAAAATAATTCCAACTTAATGATTAGCTTGAAATAATTCACTTGAAGTGATTCACTCGAAATGATCCACACAAATTGATTCATTTGAAATGATTCACTCGAAAGTATTCACTCAAAATGATTCAAACGAAATAATTCACTCGAATATTCACTCAAAGTGATTCCCTCGAAGTGATTCACTCAAAACGTTTGACTCGAAATGGTTTATTCAAAAACGATTCACTTGAAATGATTCACTTAAAGCAATTTCCTTGAAGTGATTCACTTGAAGTGATTCATTCAAAACGTTTGACTCGAAATGGTTTATTCAAAAACGATTCACTTAAAGCAATTTCCTTGAAGTGATTCACTTGAAGTGATTCATTCAAAACGTTTGACTCGAAATGGTTTATTCAAAAACGATTCACTTGAAATGATTCACTCGAAGTAATTTCCTTAAAGTGATTCACTCAAAACAGTTCTCTCAAAATGATTCAAAAGAAATGATTCACTCAAATTGTTTCACTTAAAAGAATGCACTCCAAAGGATTTACTCAAAGTGGTTCACTCGAAATGATTCACTTGAAATGATTCACTCAAAATATTTTACTCGAAATGATTTACTAAAAGATATTCCCTCGAAGAGATTCACTTGAAGCGATTCCCTCAAAATGATTCACTAGAAACGATTCGTTTAAAATGATGCCTCCCATTACTTTAAAAAACTTTGTAGGAAATGCTCTTGAAAGATGACATTGTAACCCTTCTTATTTAATTTTTATTCGAACAAAAAGTAGACTCTTGATACTCCAACACTTTCTAATCCGATCCAGTAATTCAACACAGGGTCGACCTAAGTTCATGTATTTAATCATCAACATCATCATCATCATCATCATCAAACTCCATTTGAGTGAGGGCTTGAGAGGCTCAAATCCTCTCTTGCAAAAGCCCTGGACAGAAACCCTGCTGTCTTGCGTAGTGTATACACGTCACCATGTAATTAATAGATACTGTAAAAGGCCCGCACATGTAATTTTCAGAATGTATGCAGACTTAAATTCTAATTTACTAAATTATGTGAATGCTGAAATCATATTTTGTATTTTTAGATCAATACATTTTCCTTATCTCGTCTATAATCTTTTTTTTTTTGAAGTTTTGAAAGTCTAAGAGTACAACAATGAATATAATTTTCTTGACATATACTCTTAAACACTTAGGAAGTACAAAGATTTGATAATCCGACGTTTTCGTTAATCCGACAACCGTCCGTCGCATAACCGTCGGAGTATCAAGAATCAGCTTGATATATGAGTTCTTTGTCTTGATGCTGTCAAACTAGCGAAAGGGGGGGGGGGCAAGATTTAGCAGCCAGCTACAGATTTTGTCAATTGTGTTTATACATCAACAATTAATGATGATGTAAGGCAATGTCTCCATGTCTGAGAAATGTCTTAGAGAAGTCTGTGAAATGTCTGTGAAATGTCTGCTTTAATGTAAACCTCGACACTTTGACTTCCGACCCTGCAGACGTTTTTGTCAGCCCAGCGTTTTGTTTAGGACTTGTTTCCAATTCTGTCACGACATGACAAGCAGCCTCTAGTTAGCTTGTGCAGAGAAAACACCCAGACTCTTTTATTTTGGCCTCCCCACATAAACCTAGATTCGTTTTCGTAAAAAAACAACAACACATGGCTGCATCTCAGATATGTGTGAATAATGATAGTTAGCTAAAATATAGTTTTAACGTATAAACACAATTCTGAAACAACCCCCCCCTTTTTTTTTTCTAAAAAGAAAAAAAAGTAGTTGCTAAAACTGGACAAAATAGATACCAAAAAAAAAATAAGATCAAAACCACAATAACACAGGACGAGAAAAACCCAAGATTGAATGAGCGAAACTGAAAAAGAGAAAAACGACAACTTTCATGCGCGGTTCAAGACATACGGAAGTTATAAATCTGGGTGAAAGACAGCGGAAACGACGTCACAAAAGATGGTGAACCAGTTACAAGTTGTTCCTTTTCTTCACACTTGTAAATGAATAGAAAAAGTGAAGGGAGAATAGAGGTCATAGGTCCTGTCAGTATGTCGTAGGATAGAGATAGGTTGACAATATGACCTCCTAGTCGGTCAATAGGTGGCATGATAGATTGATAGTATGACCTCCTAGTCAGTCACTATGTCGCATGATAGATTGATAATATGACCTAGTCACTATGTCGCATGATAGACTGATAATATGACCTAGTCACTATGTCGCATGATAGACTGATAATATGACCTAGTCACTATGTCGCATGATAGACTGATAATATGACCTAGTCACTATGTCGCATGATAGATTGATAATATGACCTAGTCACTATGTCGCATGATAGACTGATAATATGACCTAGTCACTATGTCGCATGATAGACTGATAATATGACCTAGTCACTATGTCGCATGATAGGCTGATAATATGACCTAGTCACTATGTCGCATGATAGATTGATAATATGACCTAGTCACTATGTCGCATGATAGATTGATAATATGACCTAGTCACTATGTCGCATGATAGATTGATAATATGACCTCCTAGTCTGTATGCCACATTATAATATGACTACTTATATCACAAACTAAGTATTCTTCTATCGAACCATCAAATCCACTGATGGAATTTAAGTATAATTTAATATTTATTTTAATTTAATGTATCCCATAAAGTATAATTGGTTTTTCCATGTTGTTCTCTTTAAGGCAATACTTCCTGATCATTTATTATCGTATCACTGTTTTCAATGCTGAATGCATCATATAGGCAACTTACTTTGATTAATATGGACATTTTATTGCACGCCACTTAAGTCATTAAATTGGCTTTTTTTTGTAGTAAAACAAAAGTGTGTTAACTATTTTGCATGTTTTTGAATGTTCCATTAGATTTTGAAGATAATTACATCGTAACACCAGGACTCCTGCAGGACGACGGGGAATGGCAGCGGCAGGGTTTGAACCCGGGGAAATAGAGGCGCACTGTACGACAGCCCAGAGCACATACCACACGACCAATTAGCGCACATGGATAGAAGGATGATGATAAATGGGAGGAAGGTGGTAAAAAGACATAAGTCAAATACTGATGTAAAATTAATCGAGTGATTTAGTCCACGCTAAAAATGTCCACTAAAATGTAGAGCTGTAGAGCTAAGTTGACAGAGTGTCTTGCTGTAACTTGAATGTCGTGAGTTCGATCCCCAAACAGACCACATTTTTCGTTTTATTTTTCAATGACAAATACAATATGAAACGTTTAATTTACTATAGTGTTTAAATATGATTTGATTTTTAGCAAAAATTTAACATTATATTCATCAACATCATCACCATATTCCCTTTCATTCCTCGTGAAACACACGTCACTCTCTACAACCGTGTAATACATTCTTAGGGGCATCCCAGCTCTTTCCAAAATTATATTACTTGTTGTTTTTAACGTTCCAACTATTATCTTGACACTATTTGTGTGTAAGTCCTATAGCGTGTTCAGACTTTAACTAATGTCCAACTGTTATCTTGACACTATTTGTGTGTAAGTCCTATAGCGTGTTCAGACTTTAACTAATGTCCAACTGTTATCTTGACACTATTTGTGTGTAAGTCCTATAGCGTGTTCAGACTTTAGCTAATGTCCCACTTGTTATCTTGTCACTATTTGTGTGTAAGTCCTATAGCGTGTTCAGACTTTAACTAATGTCCCACTTGTTATCTTGTCACTATTTGTGTGTAAGTCCTATAGCGTGTTCAGACTTTAACCAATGTCCAATTGGACAACGGTTCTTAATTACAATTTCTTGAACTTCCTCACTATCCCGTCCTACTGGACTTGCCATTTCTAGGACTGGCTCCACAATAACTCAACAAGAACAATATAATAACAAACAAAAAAACAACATTTAAAGCTTTAAGAAAACTTTTGATAAGTTATAATCTACCTACATAAATGCAACTTCTATAAACAAGGCCGCACTGCTAGATCAGTGGTTCCCATATTATAAATCGAGGGCAGCAAGTTCAAATCTTATAAAGAGTGAACTAACACGGGTAGAGAAACAAAAAAAACAGCGAGATTATACTATATTTATAGAATGAGCCCCCCTTGTTTAGCTGGAAGCAAATAGGTAGGAGGATCGTTCTGAGGTTTGGGAACCGCTGAGCTAGAAGTCCGTGACGACAGATAAGTCTATCTAAAAAGAAAAGTACAATACTTAGAATGGAATGGTGGATACTTACCACATGTTGTACAGAGCGGCAGTAACGGCTATGACGAAGACGGTGCCAACCACAATGACCGCGTACATCCAAATATTGGGACTCTTGGCTGTGTGCGTGGGGAGAAAGAGAGAAAGAGAGAATGCCATCTTTTGTTATAGAAAAACTCTTCAGAATAGGAAACAATCAACACAAATAGAAGTATCGGACAAACTTTGACATTAACGTGGAAAAGTAAACAGACTTTGAACTAAAGAGCTGCACACTGTTACATTGAATCTCAACAAGGATAAAAAGACTGAGCGAAGCTTAAATAATGATCTGGTTAAACGAGACAAAATATTAATTTAATAATAATAATAGTAATAATAATAATAATAATAAAAGCTCATTCCGTTTAAAATCCGCAAAACGGTAATGCATTATTTCTAAACTTTTAAAACTAAAGATCATTAATTTTCTATTACAGAAAAGATAGAAATTCCTAGATCTAGATTCGGGGCGACTTCCCTTACTGCCAGAGTTACGTACAGTACATATCAATCAATCAATCAATCAATCAATCAATCAATCAATCAATCAATCAATCAATCAATCAGTCTATCTATCTATCTATCTATCTATCTATATATAATGATTGAGAGAGAGAGAGAGAGAGAGAAATAAAGAATGAGGAATACAAAGAGGTAGTCAAGAAAGAAAGAGGTAAAAAGTGAAATGGTGAAACAGACAGGGGAGACAATGTTAACGAGTAGCAAAAATCTAGAAACAAAAGAAAAGAGAAAGAAGGAGTAGAAAAAGAGGGAAAAAAATCGGCGACGAGAGAAAGAGATAAAAGAGAGAGAACGAGATAAAAAGAGAAAGAAGATAAAAAGAGAGAGAAAGAGATAAAAAGAGAGAGAGAGAAATATATAAAAAAGAGATAGAAAGAGAGAAAGGAGAGGAAGAATGCAAGAAGAGATGAAGAAAAAAAAAGTGGAATAAGTAAAAAACAAAAAAAAAATGTAGGAAAAAAAAAGCAATAAACCAAGAAACCCAGAAACCAAGAAACAGTTCTTGTTGTGTACAAGAGTCACTAGTACATCGTACTATCCTCAGTGCTGTTACAATAGCTCTTTGACATTTGGAGAGAACAAAAAAAGGACTAGGCCAAGATTAGACACACTGAATCTATCTTCCAGTACGTGTAATTTACTTACGAGGTCCGTCTGGTCGAAGTATTACCAGGTGTACAATTGATTTTCATCTATTTTTTTTTGGTCTCGAGTTAGCAGAAATGATTATAAAGGTCAACAAAGGCGTAGATGGCCTATTTTAACGAGGAGATTTGGGGCCAAGTGCAAAACAGTTGTTTTTTTCTTACATATTTATATCGGAACGGTATGACCCACACATAATTTCTCACCTCTCCACGCAGCTGATTTATCCAAAGGCACGGCAAGTGCCAATACAGTTTGGGATCAGCGGCGTCGCAGGTTCTGCCAGTGTGTAACACTAAGTGCTGCAAACTGCCTAAGGGTCACCGACTCCTGATTTTTCCTCAGGGTATACTCCCGAAACCGTTCCCATGATTGGGTATAGCTGCAAGGCGGCAGAGGTTTGAATTCTAAGTTTTCCTTCGAGTATGTGGGTAGCCATCCGACTCCGCCAGACTCAATATCTGACCCACACGTGAAGGCTTGACGTTTGACTGGTTCTGCAAGGTTGTCTGTGCCGGAAGTGGTAATAGATATAAGCACTCCACTACCTATAAAATACTTCATAAGGATATGCGTCTCAAATAGCCTCTGACCAATTTCTAGACTCTTTTCTGAGTCTTGTCAAGCCGAATTTAGATTTATTTATTTTTCACTTTGAAAAATTTTAATGGTCAAACTAGAGTTTTCCCCGTGTGGCCAACGAGATAGTAATTCTTTTCTCAGCGATATACATCAACTGTTAAATTTATCGGAAAATCATTAGAGCTGTTTTTGAGATCTGAGATGTCTAGGTTTCTGCTGGGTCCAAGTTCCTGGATCCAGGTTGCATGAAGGAGTGACTGGAATGGAGGTATTGGATAACAAAAAAGACAGAGGTAAGATAAACGGGTGGGAGATAGGGCATACATGGAGGATCTCAAAGGAACAAGAGGCAGAGAAGGCAGGATGGACATGGGCCTAACTGAGGACACTTTGTCCAGATCAAACCCGATGGCAAAGTACTTTTGCGAGACTATTCTCCACTGTGAGTCAATACTATTAAGGGAAGTGTCTTAATAGGAGGCGCGGTGGCTGAGCGGTAAAGCGCTTGGCTTCCGAACGGGGGACCGGGGTTTGAATCCTGGTGAAGACTGGGATTTTTAATTTTGGGATCTTCGGGCGCCTCTGAGTCCACCCAGCTCTAATGGGTACCTGACATTAGTTAGGGAAAAGTAAAGGCGGTTGGTCGTTGTGCTGGCCACATGACACCCTCGTTAACCGTAGGCCACAGAAACAGATGACCTTTACATCATCTGCCCTATAGACCACAAGGTCTGAAAGGGGAACTTTACTTTTTACTTTAATATACATGGGTTGGATTAAAACTTTATTTTGTGCATTTATCACGCAAACACAGGTTTTAAAAAGTCTTTATTTAATAATGAATTGATTCTATGCCATTAACAGGTGGGCTTAACAGTGGACGCCACTATGGAAACCTCCAGACGTTTCAACTTGCAGGTTTATCTCTTTCTGTGTCACTCGCTTTTGTAGGACCTTTGCAGCATTGTAATGTGGATTTATTTTCCTTTAGTTGTGAGATCACTTCTTAGAGTTCGCCTTATAGTTCTGGTGTTGTTGAGTACCCTTATTCGTCTTTTAAAGTTGTACTCAAACGTGTGACACTTCATTTATTCAAAGGGAAGTATGCTGCTAACGCTGTAAATATTCTCTTGCACAGTACTTCTTCCACATATCATGATCCTACTCACTCCCTCTCATGAGACCCCCCTTCTCACGAACGTTTAAACTATCGCGAGACGCCCCTGCGCCTATCTATTACTTCTAATCTTCTTTGCGGAAGTCTGGAAAATGCCAAATTGAAATAAAGAGGGAAAACTCTTGGTTCTAAAAAGTTAAAAAAAAAAGGAAACTGAAATCGATAAGAGACGTCGTTACTGAAGATTGAAATGTTAGAGACGCAGAACGCTGTCAAGAAAATATTCTCTTGCTCGACTGAAAGGAGGGACCAGTTCTGAATCAAGTGTTCTGGGATAACGATTGGGGAGAAGGAAATTATAGGACAACACTTAAAAGATCCTTCCTTGAAGCATCACGGTATACATGGGGAGCGCGGGGGGAGAGGGGATGAAAGATAAAAATTAGTTTTATTTGAAAAACCACGTGGCCTGGAGAGCAGACGGGGGACAAAGGTCAATCGATGATGGATTAACGACTCTTGTCTGAATGTTTGGTTAGCTGTGGTGAATCCCAATGTTGGTGTTCCCTAACTGGCTGTGTGTTTATGCGCTCAGGACTGTAGGCACGGTGGTTTCAAGCTCGAGCCCCGATTACATTCTTTCCTGTCGACGTCATGGCATTCTTGGCAGAAAGAAGAGAGTGAGAGAAAAACAAGCAAAAGAAAAAAAAATTACTTTAAAAAAATAAACAAAGCTTATATATGGGGAAGAACCGCTAATTACTGCAATTTATTTGAAAATGGCAAGGTTTTGCTCGCTTTCTGCTATATAAAACAAAATGAATTAACTAGTTCTTATAGATTAGCTAATTGGTTAATTTTCGTATTGATTTATGTATTTGTCATATACTATGAATAATTACGCAAAATTTCAACTTTGTCCGAGAATGCAAAGTGGGAGAAAAAAAATATCAAAACGTAATAATGGGATTAAATCCATATATACATCAACATCCCTCATTAATTAGCTCTAAAAAGAGATATAGAAAGAGAGAGATGATGATGATGATGAAATATTATAATGTTCAATAGTCTACAATAGTCTATAACTGTATAATAATAGGTGTATTCTGGATTCCCTTTCTTGGAAAATAAGCTTAGCTCAAGTCAAGACCAGCCTCTCCTACTCATCCTCTCAAGTAAACTAACTACCAAACTATTGACTCACCCATTTCCGCCTTGGTGCCTGTGGACGCATCCCCAGTACCCGTGATGTTCATTCTGCAGGATCTGGCGGTGCTGTTGAGGTTGTACAGAGTGTACTGACCAGACCCGGGGCAGTCGCACTCGTTGAAGTCGCTGCAGTAGGCCGGACTCACACACTTGGGGTTGTCACACAACAGAGCCTCTGAAGGACGCAATCTCTCGTCACAGCCTCCTGGGAAAACAGCGATACGTGAATGACTGAACATGCACCCCTGAACATGTATAATAACACAGCAGGCTAGTAAATGGCAGAAAAAGTCAACCTGAACATGTATAATCACACAGCAGGCTAGTAAATAGCATAGCAAGTCAACCTGAACTTGTATAATCACACAGAAGGCCAGTAAATGGCAGAACAAGTCAACCTGAACATGTATAATCACACAGAAGGCTACTAAATGGCAGAACAAGTCAACCTGAACATGTATAATCACACAGAAGGCTACTAAATGGCAGAACAAGTCAACCTGAACATGCATAATCTAAATGCAGCACTTATTTATCATTGCTTGTTCTAAAATGAAATAGTCCCGAATCACACTCAAGTCGTGCTTTTGAAGATTTTTTTTTCCTAAAGCCACTGAAAGTATAGATCTGCTATCTTAGCACCAACCAATGGACCTCATTCACCAATCATAAGCAAACCACTTTTAGCCACGTGATTCTCTATCTCTTCTATACAAATTACGATCTAATTTTTACTACACAATGGCTATCACGTGGCGGTAGAAACGCGCTCCACGATTGAACCGCAATAGAAATGTACGTAATAGAGTACAAGATTACTTACAAGGTAAATACCTAGCGAAATCACATTCATCTCGAACTCATTAATTAAAAAAAAATAAGCAAAATATTTAAATAAAATGTACTTTAAAAAAAAAAAAGCTTATCCAATGGAAAGAACAGCGAAATCACTGCATTATCTCTCAATACTGCAAAGCTTTATTTCTTTCTTTATGAAACGAAATTTATTTATTGCAACGAATTGATGAAGAAATTGGTTTTTTTTTTTTTTTTTGGATTGACTCATGTATTGTCATCGACGATGAATTATTGTGCAATGTTTTCACTTGATCTGAGAATGGGAATTGGAACAAATGACGTGTACAACATTTGCACGCTCAAAAAACAATACCATCGTTGTGATACAACTACACTTTGTTGGCTATAAATACACACCCGCACTCTCAAGTTACGAGGATGCTATCAACATCCGGTCAACAATATTTCCATGGCGATTAAAAAACAAAACATCTTGAAATAACTTGACATCTTCACGTTGTATGGATATCACCGCATTGTCTTTCATATCAACAAAGCTATTTATAGATCTAACGACAGCTTTATACGGCGATGATATAAAATATTTAAGAACAGAAAAAAAATTCAGGAAGCGAAAGTGACGTCCGCCTGACAGTCAGGAAAAAGGTAACAGCAATGTATGTAGCTTTGTTTGTTCCAGGTCTGGTGTGTATTGATTTCAATAATATTCGTTCACTAGGACTTTACTCTGAACATATTATGGGGGGAAAAATGTGGCAAAATGAAATGATCAGCAGATCAAAGAAATGATCAAGAAAGCAAAGAGAAGATGAAAAAACAAAAACAAAGGAGAAATCGTAAAACAAAGGAGAGGCCAAAAGAACAAAGGAGACATCGGGAAACAAAGGAGAAATGGTAAAACAAAGGAGAAATCGTAAGACAAAGGAGAAATCGTAAAACAAAGGAGAAATAGTAAAACAAAGGAGAGATCGTAAAACAAAGGAGTGATCAACAGAACAAAGGAGAAATCGGAAAACAAAGGAGAAATCGGAAAACAAAGGAGAAATAGTAAAACAAAAGAAATAGTAAAACAAAGGAGAAATCGGAAAACAAAGGAGAGATCAAGAAAACAAAGGAGAGATCATAAAACAAAGGAGTGATCAACAGAGAGGTAGACACGTCAAATAAGTCTTTACTAGTTTTCTTACTTAGAGCGGTTAGGAGAGGACAAGGACGGGGGCTCACTTGCTGAACTGGCCAGCAGTTGTCTGTGAGCTGCTTGTAAGTTCCATCTCAAATGACTTAATAGCACCAATGTCAAAGGTCTACACGCTCTGGTCATACAGACATGTCGAGACTTGTGATCATTCCAGACTGTCTACAGAGCATCTTCACAATCGATACCTTTTTTTTTTCGGACACGCAATTCACTTAATTACTACTGAGAATATGTGAACAATATAAATAACTCCCTCAGAATATGTGAACAACATACATACCTCCCTCAGAGTATGTTAACAACATACTTACCTCCCTCAGAGTATGTTAACATACATACCTCCCTCAGAGTATGTTAACAACATACATACCTCCCTCAGAGTATGGGAGCCACATAAAAACAACAGAAGGACATCTTGATTGTTATATTTTATTTCTAGGCATACGTTGATTATTCAGTTCTCATTGTATATAACATGTATGACGTGTGATGTATGACGTATGATGTATGACGTGTGATGTATGACGTATGATGTATGACGTGTGATGTATGACGTATGATGTATGACGTGTGATGTATGATGTATGACGTGTGATGTATGATGTATGACGTATGATGTATAGCAATCTAATAGAAGTCAGGAGAGCCGCTGGTCGCCCACTTTTACGTCATACGGATGTAAGCAAACGCGACATGAAGCTTTTCAAAATCGACACTAGGAGCTGGGAAAAAGTAGCACTGGACAGATCCACATGGAGAGAGAGAGAGCATAAAGGAAGGGTCTCTGATTACAGATGCCATACACAACAGAAGCAGAAAAAAGAGTGAAAACTCAACGGCACCTGGTGATTATATATGCCCATCCTGCGATCGCAGCTGTGTATCAAGGATTGGCCTCTTTAGACACACAAGAAGTTGCAAAGGGAAAAGATAGTCTCACGAGACGTAAAATGCCACAGACTGTATATAACATGTATAAAATACCGTAGTGGCCATCTTTTGTCTATTTACACATTCTCCACTCCAGCTCACTTATGACAGGATATAACCACCCTAAAAACATACGAGTTTTTGTTTTTTAAATAGTCCTGTGTGTCCCAAACAATCGTCATACGAACAGCAACATATGCATGCGAGACATGGAAGTCATCTGCCAAATTTGAGAAAAAGACTAAATGTGGCTCAACAAAAAATTGGCTAAGGCGGATTATAGAGACCGGGTCTCAAACAAGGAAATCCTATGCCGAACTGGGAGTCAACCACTTAGTGAGGTTGTGACAGAGCGCCGAATGAGGTTTGCGGGACATGTCCTCTGACAGAATTAATCACGCATACCAAGAGTTGCGATGACATGGAGGCCAATACGAGAAAAGCGCACACAGGGACGCCCTCGTATAACATGGCGCCACACTTTCATGAAGGGCCTCAGAGAAGTGGACACCAGTTGGGAAGAGACTTCAGACATTGTGCCAGTGGCAGATCTTTGTGGAGACAGATTGCCGCCCACTTCGCCAAACGGCGCCGGGGGGGGGGGATCTAAGTCTAAGTAAGTCTAAGTAAGTCTAAGTAGGTCTAAGTAAGTCTAAGTAAGTCTAAGTAAGTCTAAGTAAGTCTAAGTAAGCCTAAGTAGGTCTAAGTAAGTCTAAGTAGGTCTAAGTAAGTCTAAGTAAGTCTAAGTAAGTCTAAGTAGGTAACGAATCAAGGCAATGAGTAAACGAAGTATGACACTTGTGAAAGCAATACCGATTATAAGTTGAATCACGACCAAATTAAAACTTTGGGGTTTGTTTCAAGAAACAAAATAAAAAGTAAAACACACACACACAAATAGAACACAACGTCCTCATTTCAAGACGCCCAAAAATTATTTCTTCAACGATACTGTCCTAGTGAAGATTTTACAAGATCAACTTTTTGATTCTAATTTATGTCAAAGGCGCTATATTTAAAAAAAAAATCACTACTGCCAACTAAAAAATAAGATCAGCATTTTCTGCGAAAGAAAGAGCTTTAAAAAAAGATTCTACAGTGATAAAAAGTACACAAATTTGTCGTATGCTTTTAAAATTAATCTCTAATCCACACTTCATTTTTTTTTCTGTCGACCGGATCCACCAAAACACTTGCTATTTATAGTTCTCGGCGTAGATAAAAACAGCACTCTATTTCCTGTTGAACAGCTACATTGCAAAGTTGGCGTAGCACTGTGGGTATATAGGTCTGTGATCTAGATCTATATTTTGTTTACGGTTTCCTTTCCATTATGTTATTCATGGCCGTCGTCTCATCGTCTTCAAACAATTAAAGATTTAGTTTTTAGTCCAAAACATCGCAGACGATGAGCAGAGCATGTTCATACGTTCGTAGTCCAGGGCCCCAAGGCACAAGCCTTTTAGGCTAATCATCATTTATATCTAGAATATCTAGAAGTGCGATATCAAAAAAAAATAAAAAATTATAAAATCCTCAAAACGGAATTAATTTATTTAGGAAGTTTTTTTTTTTTTAGAGGAATGCCCAAATAAGCTAAAATTGAACAATTTTAGAACAAAAAATGAACATTATGCCTATCTGACAAAATAAGCTTGCTTAGAGATTTAAAGTAATAATAGAGAAAAGATTGTAGCACTTATATATGTTAACAGTGGCGTAGCTAGGAATATGCCATCATTTGGGGGTCCGTGGGGGGGGGGGGGCTTGACCTCTTTAGGAGCTCTGCATTTTGACATTCGACATCATGACACGAGATATTTGCGTAGTATTTAATATTTAATATAAAAAAAAATAAAAAAATTCGAACACTCATTTGGAGCCTCCCTCAAGTGGGGGCTCCGGGGCGATTTTCAAATTTACCCTCTCATCTCCCATATCTACGCCACTGTATGTTATGGATGAAAAATATATGCATAGTTTTAGTTTTATACTGCTCATAACTGTAATACATTACACACATTCGCCAGCCACAAATTTGCGCTTGATAAAACTGTTTGTTGTCCACTCTATGTCTATATACAGGTCTATGTCTGTGACTATATGTTATAAGGTATGATTACTGACACTGGCGGATCCAGAACTTTGGAGTGGGGGGGGGCGATTTTTTTCCAAACGCTAACCCTAACGCCCAGTAAACCCTAACCCTATGCATAAACGTGCGTACAGCATATATATATATATATATATATATATATATATATATATATATTCGATATATGAGAATAAAATAAGTCTGTTTCTCAATCTTCGGCGAAAAAAACAGAAAAAAAACAGTCTTTCTCCTTCAAGCTTGGGGGTCTGGGAGAGCGCTGTAAGCTTCTTCAGTGGGGTTCGGGGCGAAGCCCGACGCTCAAAAGCGTTTTCTTGCATTTTTCTCTGCAGAAACGCATTCTTCTGACATCTACAGCTCATTACTTATTAGTGGTGTTCGGGGCGAAGCCCCGACGCCAAAAAGCGTTTTCTTGCATTTTTCACGGCTGAAACACATTCTCCTGACATCTATAGCTCATTACCTATCAGTGGTGTTCGGGGCGAAGCCCCGACGCCAAAATCGTTTTCTTGCTTTTCTCACTGCAGAAACGCATTCTCGTGACATCTACAGCTCATTATTTACCAGTGGGATTAGGGGCGAAGCCCCGACGCCAAAAGCGTTTTCTTGCGTTTTTCAAGGCTGAAACGCATTCTTCTGACATCTACAGCTCATTACTTATTAGTGGTGTTCGGGGCGAAGCCCCGACGCCAAAAGCGTTTTCTTGCATTTTTCACCGCTGAAACGCATTTTTCTGACATCTATAGCTCATTATTTATCAGTGGGGTTCGGGGCGAAGCCCCGACGCCAAAAAGCGTTTTCTTGCATTTTTCACGGCTGAAACACATTCTCCTGACATCTATAGCTCAATACCTATCAGTGGTGTTCGGGGCGAAGCCCCGACGCCAAAATCGTTTTCTTGCTTTTCTCACTGCAGAAACGCATTCTCGTGACATCTACAGCTCATTATTTACCAGTGGGATTAGGGGCGAAGCCCCGACGCCAAAAGCGTTTTCTTGCGTTTTTCAAGGCTGAAACGCATTCTTCTGACATCTACAGCTCATTATTTATTAGTGGGGTTCGGGGCGAATCCCCGACTCCAAAAGTGTTTTGTTGCATTCTTCACTGCAGAAACGCATTCTCCTGACATCTACAGCTTATTATTCATCAGTGAGGTTCGGGGCGAAGCCTCGACGCTAAAAGCGTTTTTTGGCATTCTTCACTGCAGTAACGCATTCTCCTGACCTACAGCTCATTATTCATTCTATTATAAAGGACCTTTTGAATAATGAGAAAAATATTCTAATATGAATTGATAGTCCCTTAATACATTGCAAATAAAACCGATTTGTTCTTTGAAAAGATTAGATACCCCACATATTTAGATTAAGGTTCTGAGGATAGCCGCCGAAAAAAAAAATATTCGATTAATAATATTCAATAAAATTCTAGCATAAATTGTGAGTTATAGTCCTAAATTTATTTAACTAGAAAAATATGAGATAGAGTAAAGGTTGGAAAAGTCGACTAGGAAAAGATTATCTGGCTTTTGAACTCATCTCAACCGTGACTGTTATATTGAAAAATTTCGTTTGAAAAAGTCTTTCTTAAAATAGTTATGATAAATTCATGTCAAATTACACAAACTCTGTCTGGAAAGTTGAAGGGCGGTAAAATGAAAACGATTAATTCTCGCTCCTTTTTATAATTTCTGCTATTGATTGCATTTAGCATTAAAGAATAGGGGTTGGGCGACTCGATATACGAATTTTCTTTATAGCATATATAAATTATATTAGTGACAGATTTTTAAAATTTTGTAATTTCTTACTATAATACAAAAAGAAAAAGTATTGATTTGTTTGATGGGGGGAAGGGAATTGCATGTATCGCACTTCCACCTGTTTATATTATATAGATATTTGACTAATTTTTTTCACATACTATGATTTCTCCATAAAAGTAGGACCGCCCCCCCCCCCCACTCAAAGGGTTTAGATGGGAAGGGCAGTGGAGGTATTCACTCTTCCGCTTCCAATCGGCCAACAGGTGAACGAAATTATATAAAGACCGGTTAAAATACCAATAACAAGTTTTAATCATATAGATATTTAATTGATTCTGTTAGCAAGCTGTGATTTGTACAAATAATCAGGACCGCCCCCCCCACCCAAAGTTTATGGTGGGGGGGGGCGGATTGATGCCATCGCCCCCTCCCGACCCTATCAAATCGGCCAAAATACTAGAAGGGGGGGGGGCAAAATAATCTAAAAATAGGTTGAAATATAAATAATTAGTATATATTATTAACATAAGTAATAAATTCGCATACAAATTGTGTGAATTCTATACTATAATTCGGCCGACCCCCCCCCCCGGGGGGGGGTCGGCCGAGTGGGGGGGGGGGCGGTTGGGGCGATCGCCCCCCCCCCTGGATCCGCCAGTGATTACTGAGCTATTATAAGTTTACCGGAACCGGAACCAGTATAAATATACACCAACACGTGACTATCAGCTTTCAATGCAACAGTCAACACAATTAAAACTATAAGTTCATCTTAAAAAAAATATATATAACGTTAGATATAGATTCGTTCTATGTCCCTGAATATGAGAAGCAGTCTAAATAAAGCAAAAAAATTATTGATTCTACTTGATTCTACGCAAGACAAATACGAGTTATGGATTAAAATAACGCAGACCCAAGCCAGCAATATAACTCTCGTTTAAATGCGGTGTGGCCCTACGGCTTGTATGACAGTGACGTACATGGCCGGGTACATTTCTCTGTTACTCTAGACTCGGCCATTGTCTCGTGGATAATGACGTGTTTTAATGTAAACATGAATGGGGGGGGAGTAAACTGGGTTTATTGTAGTTGAGTTGTTAAAGCGCACGAACAGAAGAAAGTTACACGTGACGGATGAGAAAAAAAAGGAGGGGGGCACTGTTTTAACTCGGGACCATTGTGATGACTGTCCCAAGCGATTTCCTTAAGGCTTTGTAGCAGATACCTGGCAGATACTTGGCTAAATTTATTACGTTCTACGAGCAAAACTAATCACCGTCAATATGTGTTCGAACCCTAGACTTCTAGTTAATAGAGCTGTTATGTGTTCCCATTCTAGAGCCACAGTGTTAGGTCATGTGCCCTTACCATACAGCAGTAATGTTATGTCATGTGTTCAAAGCACAGTCACGAGTTATGTCATGTGTTCAAAGTACAGAGTCACGAGTTATGCCATGTGTTCAAAGCACAGAGTCACGAGTTATGTCATGTGTTCAAAGCACAGAGTCACGAGTTATGTCAGGTGTTCAAAGCACAGAGTCACAAGTTATGCCATGTGTTCAAAGTACAGAGTCACGAGTTATGTCATGTGTTCAAAGCACAGAGTCACGAGTTATGTCAGGTGTTCAAAGCACAGAGTCACGAGTTATGTCAGGTATTCAAAGCACAGAGTCACAAATTATGTCAGGGGTTCAAAGCACAGAGTCACAAGTTATGTCAGGTGTTCAAAGCACATAGTCACGAGTTATGTCAGGTATTCAAAGCACAGAGTCACAAGTTATGTCAGGTGTTCAAAGCACAGAGTCACAAGTTATGTCAGGTGTTCAAAGCACAGAGTCACGAGTTATGTCATGTGTTCAAAGCACAGAGTCACAAGTTATGTCAGGTGTTCAAAGCACATAGTCACGAGTTATGTCAGGTATTCAAAGCACAGAGTCACGAGTTATGTCATGTGTTCAAAGCACAGAGTCACGAGTTATGTCATGTGTTCAAAGCACAGAGTCACGAGTTATGTCAGGTGTTCAAAGCACAGAGTCACAAGTTATGTCAGGTGTTCAAAGTACAGAGTCTTGAGTTATGTCATGTGTTCAAAGCACAGAGTCACGAGTTATGTCAGGTGTTCAAAGCACAGAGTCACAAGTTATGTCAGGTTTTCAAAGCACAGAGTCACGAGTTATGTCATGTGTTCAAAGCACAGAGTCACGAGTTATGTCAGATATTCAAAGCACAGAGTCACAAGTTATGTCAGGTGTTCAAAGCACAGAGTCACGAGTTATGTCAGGTATTCAAAGCACAGAGTCACAAGTTATGTCAGGTGTTCAAAGCACAGAGTCACGAGTTATGTCAGGTATTCAAAGCACAGAGTCACAAGTTATGTCAGGTGTTCAAAGCACAGAGTCACAAGTTATGTCAGGTGTTCAAAGCACAGAGTCACAAATTATGTCAGGGGTTCAAAGCACAGAGTCACAAGTTATGTCAGATGTTCAAAGCACAGAGTCACGAGTTATGTCATGTAATGTACGAATGTGACCTTTAAAATTTTCAAAAAAAAAAAAAAAAAACTAGATCATACTATACATTAAAGTCTCTAATCTACTTTTCTGAAAACAATACGAAATCTTTTTTTTTTTTAAATCGGAACTGACTTTTTGTGTTTTAATCCTAGTTTCAAAATAACAACTGACGTCATTTGCGACAACTTAAACCAACTTTAAAAACAAATTGAGTCCGTCAAGAGAAAATGTTTGCAATGTGAATCAGACTTAGATTCTAACTCTGTCAAATGTAATCTACACTTGCAAATAACAAGAACAAGATTTGATTATGTAAATACTTTGCGAGCTTTAAAAGAAAACACCAACCATAGAAAAATACCGTCTGCAAGGTCGTTAAGCTTTATTTTATATAAAGCATCATTTAAAAATTAGATTTCAAATTATCTACCCAGAAATAGGACACTAGAAAAACCCAAGTCCAACCAGCCAGTTAGACATTTCGTTTATTAAAATCATCTGAATGACTCCAGACGGGCAGACGATTCTATCCTGAAACATCCGCTCAGACAAGGGGCGGGCAAACAATGACGGAGTGAATCTATTCGTGACATGGTCATTCCCATCTACCAAACGACACAATTCAGTAAAGTGGAAATTATGGAGATTCTTGGGTCAGTGCCAAGGTCATCAAGGACAGCTTTTTCAGTAAGTTCAAAAGGTTAAAATGAGATTAGGGCTAGTTCATTGGGTCGGGTTACTTTCTGATCATTGTATGTGAAACTCTAGGCACGATCTATGAGTTAGTCATGACAAAGATTGCTGTCAGATGAATCTTTAGCTATACATGGATTAAAAAAAAAGTTTCCTGAAATTAAAATTAAGTTCAAACTGCTTGACAGACAACAGATTGCTATTGAGTATAGTTTTGTTTTTTAATTTAAATCATATGTGGTGTCCCAACGGTCCAACAGACTAATGGATGGACGAAAGGCACATTCCTCGTTCCATATGCTAGGACAAATTTGTACAAATGCTCCTTCTTCCCTAGTGCTTTTAGAACATGGAATGGGTTTCCTGAGCTAAACCAGTGACTTGGCAGAATTTAGGTCATTGGTTAATATGCATGACTAAATGCATGACGCGTAGGACGTAATCATCTTTTTGGAAGTAACGTCTGTATTATATAAGATAAGATACGATATTTCCTTTAATTTACGCCTGTGACTAGTAAAAATAATTGGATTAGAAGAATAACTATTCACAATGATATTTTAACGCACAGAACTGTCCTACATAGTCGTACAAGAACGTGTAACATTTAAATTACAATAAAGTAAAAAAAAGTGAAGTGCCCCTTTCAGAACTTGTGGTCTATAGGGCAAATGATGTAAAGGTCATCTGTTTCTTTGGCCCACGGTTAACGAGGGTGTCATGTGGCCAGCACAACGACCAACCGCCTTTACTTTCCCCCCAACTAATGTCAGGTACCATTAGAGCTGTGTGGATTCAGAGGCGCCCTAAAATTCCGAAATGTAAAATCCCAGTCTTGACAAGGATTCAAACCCGGAAGCCTCGGTTAAGAAAACCAAGGGCTTTATCACTCAGCCATCGCGCCTCTTTAAATTATAATACAATTAAAACGTTTTTTTTCCCCAGAGAGTTGAGGATTGAGAGAACTAAAAGACACAGAGAGAGGAATTGGTAGACAAGTAAGAGATATTGAAGTTTTGCCCAGTAACCTAATGTCAAGGACGCTCATTTGATCTACACTGTTGCCAACTAAAAAAGCATTGAGTTATAATTTGAACAACATCTCTTTTAATATTGATAGTTGCCCATTTGTTTTGAAACGTGCTTTAAGTCTTAGAGTGAAAGTCTAGAGCCTAGATACATTCTGTGCTGTAGAGTTAAAAAGTGCACACAGAAATTCTCATACACCTTTTAAAAAGCAAAGCTAATCAAAACGTCCTTGAGTTTGTGCACCGGATGCACCAAATAGAGAGATATTTGTAGTTATGAAAATCTGCGGTGGCTGGGTGGTTTAGAGCTTGGCTTTTGGAAGTTCCGAACCTGGAATACTGGGTTCGAAATTCAGTGAAGACTGGGATTTTTTTATTTTGTGATTTTTAGGACTCCCTTGAGTCCACCCAACTTTAATGGGTACCAGACTTTAGCACAAGGAAAGTTAAGGCGGTTAGACACACGACACCCTGACACACGCCACCCTGACACACGACACCCTGCTGGTCAACTAAAGATGACCTTAACATAATCTGTCCTTAAGACCACATGGTCTGAAAGGGGGAACTTACTCACTTTACTATAATTAATATTACAATTGTTATTACTACTAAAATTACTATAATACTATTACTATTACTATTACTATTACTTTTACTATTAGGGAGACTGAGAAACATATACTCAAGTGGTGGGTAGATAGACAGAAACAATGGGAGAGATTCAGGTAAACAGAGATAGAGAGAGTGAGAGAGAGAGTGTGAGAGAGAGTGAGAGAGAGAGAGAGAGTGAGATAGAGAGAGTGAGAGAGCATAAGGATACAAGGAGACAGTGTTAGTTAGAGAGTAAGACAGAGACTGTAAGAGAAAAAAGAGACAGAGAGAGAGAGAGGACAGAGAGGGTAAAGACAGAGAGAATGATAAAGATGAAATAGAGAGAATGTGTGAAAAGAAAGAAATACCAATCGTATATCTACTATATAAGAAGGAAATACAATGTTATTTTCTTTTTTTTTTCACGTAACCCCTGAAAAACCAATTCCCGTACTATAAATTGAAGAATGCCATTCTGTGCGCTACCAATTCCTATATAGCCCTGCCCAGTTTACCCAAAGTGAGATGAGTGCCGGTCAAGGAGGACCAGCCTCACGCCCTGGACACGAGGGTGTTTCATAACTGTACGTGTAAGTCTAATTAGATAACGCCCCATCAGCGCCCCGTTTATTTAATCATCGCTTTGTCAATCTTCCCAGCCCCAAAAAGAAAACGTCTTGGCCTGAATGGTGTGTATGTGTGTGATGGGGGGGGGGATAGCAAGGGCACACAACTCGTAGGTCTGGGACTGAGCAGATGTATTATAAACATGTCTGCATCAGCTCCACGAGTTATTTTATAGCCTCGACTTTTTCAAAGTCAGGGAAAAAAAATCAAGAACACAACTAAACAACATTTTCAAAAGCAGCATTCTGAACATACGCTAGTGGTACGTAAAACCTAAATATGTTGTAAATGGTAAATAGCTGGCTGATGGTATGTAGCCAACTGATGGTAAATAGCTGGCTGATGGTATGTAGCCAACTGATGGTATATAGCTGGCTGATGGTATGTAGCCAACTGATGGTATATAGCTGGCTGATGGTATGTAGCCAACTGATGGTATATAGCTGGCTGATGGTATGTAGTCAACTGATGGTACATAGCTGGCTGATGGTATATAGTCGCAGCTGGTACATGGAAACTGATGGTATAAAATGATAATTATGGTATGGGAAAACTAATGGTATATAACCAACTTATGGTATTTAGAGAACTGTTGGCATTTGGAAAACTGATCGTTTATGATGGTACATAGCCATGTGATGGTATATGAAAATGATGGTATATGATAAAGACAACTGATGGTATTTGTAAAAGGATTGTATATAGACAAATGGTGCTACGTGAAAAAGGATGGTATTTAACCAACTGATGGTATATTGCCAACTGTCGGTATATTGCCAAATGATGGTATATAGCCAAATGATGGTATATAGTAGTAAGTACTACATAGCCAAATAATGGTACATTTTAATGTTTCTACTGATGGTATATAGCAAAAATAGGTATGTAGCCGACTGACGGTATATAGCCAACTGATAGTATATAGTTAATGTATCAATTGATGGTATAAAGTAAAATGAAGGTATGTACCAAAGGATGGTATTTAGACAACTGAAGATATTTAGTTAATGTATCAACTGATGGTATGCAGCTAAGTGATGGAAAGTCAATTCTAACTTTTCGCTTGCAACAGTCTGAGACCAGTGATCGCACTTCAAGACTTCAATGGGGTTACACGAGACAATTTTTGTATTCGTTTAACTCTTTCTCTCCGTAATTTAATTTCCTCATTCTGATAGTATTATTCGTTTTGCTCATTTGTATTTCACTATCCTGCTCTGATTAAACTTCAATAACTTTTTTGTTTGTTATCAAAAAAT